>NW_020169851.1:571290-577253 GCF_002117355.1 Postia placenta MAD-698-R-SB12 | reverse complement strand
AGGTGAATCGGGGCCCAGAGGGGCTTGGCGCCTATCATCTCCTCCCTATTGAAATTTGGACCGCCCTCGGTCCTCCACGTGATGCGAGAAGCGCGGTGGTCGTGAACGGATCGAAGCGGCCTGACAACCCGCGTCGGTTTCGAACGCCACGTGGCCGGCGCTAAATGCTGGTCGGAAAGGGGTTATAAGCAGGGTAGACTTAGCCTCATTTTCCCCATCCCATCGTTCCTTCTTCGTTACTTCGTCGCCCCTCCTCGCACACTTCCTCTGCTTCCACGATGTCTGCTCGCTCCGCCACCCCTGCCTCGACGCCTTCGCTCGTCAACCGCCGCCTCGCCTCTCTGCTTGTGGTCCTCGAGGCTCCGCCGACCGCCGACGCCACGCTCGATGTGGTCGAAGAGTGGGCTCAAGACTTGTCGCCTCTCGTCGTAAGTCGCTCGTAGATCTTCATAACCCAACTAACCCTTTGTTTTCGAACAGCTCGCCTATCGCAAGGCCCTGGGTGCCATCCGCGACGAGGAGACGGAGCTGCGCGTCGCTGCCGCCGTCAAGCAACTCGCCGAGCGGGCGTCGGAGTCGTGGGTCGAGTGGGCGCGCGGTGACTGGCCCGAGCTCGCGACCGCCATCGACGCCGAGGTCGAACGACGCCTCGAAGAACAGAAGCGCCTCGCCGAGGAGGAAGCACGACGCGTCGAAGAGGCCGCGAAGCGTGCGAAGGCCGCCGAAGAACGTCGCCTCGAAGACGAACGGCGTCGAAAGGACGAAGAGGACCGTCGGAAGCAGGCCGAAGACGAGCGTCGCGCACAAGAGGCCGCCGACGAAGAGTTGGCGAGGATTGCGGCCGCCGAAGGACTCCTTCCCGACCCTGCACCTGCCGGTGTCGACAAGGGGAAAGGGCGCGCGAGGGTCGACGAGGAGGTCGCTGAGTTGTCCGACGACCCTTCGATCGTGAGTGTTTCTCTTCTACCGTCCTTCGATTACTAATCTTTCTTTCGTAGAAGACTCCTCGGACCGTCGAACGCCCGTTCGCGATGACAGAGGTCGACATGGCCGCCGCTGCGCTTGAGAAGCGCCAGGCCGGACAGAAGGTAAGCTCGATGCTCCGTCGAGTCGGTTCGAAGCTAACTCTTCGATAGTGCGATCGTTGCGCGGGCTACCGCTCGGCCCCGGTCGATTGCGTGTGGGCCGAGAACGCTACGACCTGCGATAGGTGCGCGCAGTTCCAACAGGGCTGCTATTTCGACAAGGTGTCTGTCCTAGGCAAGACAAAGAAGACGCGTGGCGGGGGATCAACCACCAAAAAACGCAGTAAGTTGTTTCTTCTGGTTGTCCTGAACTTTGGCTGACGTTGTGGTAGTTCGGCCGGCCTCGCCTGGGCCTTCGATCGCGGACTCGAGCGGTTCGAAGAAGCGTCGCGTCGACGAGCCTCCGTGCCCCCTTCTACGACGGCCTCTCGATGGGGCCAGCCGCCTTGGGCTCGAGCAGGACGACCTTGACGCGCTCGACCTTGATGACGAATCTCGTGGAATCATCCGCGTCATTCGCGAGGAGCGTGCTCACATCGCGCGCCGTCGAGCGCTCCTCCATGACATGGACCTCGACCTTCAAAAGATGGAGAAGGACGCGCTCGCGAAGGGGGGAATCGGGTTCGTGCGCGGGGTTGTTGACGAGGACTAGGCGCGAGTCGTTTTGTATCGTAGTCGTACTCGTGTCGTAGAATTTTGCGTAGATGGTTGAATGGAAAATGTGGCCCTTGGCCTAGACGGACCTAGCGGGAACTAAGAGAAAAGGAAATGAAAATAAGTGTGTTCGAAGCAAGTCGTAATATGATCGAAGGACATAGAAGGAAAAATAGAAATGTTCGTAGCAAGGGAAAATGGACTTAATGAAAATATAGGCTCAGTTTGTCATCACAGCCTAGGAGGACTCGTCTAAGGTGAGCCTCCGCGCAACGGTCGAATCGAAGCGTTCGTAGAACGTCGAACGATGTCGCGACTATCGAGTTGAATCGAAGGTATTCGTACAAGGGATGGTCTGAAACGTAGGAGAAAATCAAACATATCGCGTAACGTGAGAGCAGGAATGGAGAGAAGAAAGTACGTATCGTGTTGTACAAGTAAGGGAAGAACCTCTATTCGTTGCGTTCTTCGGTTTCTTCGACTTCATCATCGTCGTCGTCGCCTAGAGAATTCGATAGTTCGAGTTCTCGAAGACGCTCGGTCGAGACATCTTCGAGATCTTCGGTGATCGGAATGGATTTGCGCGCGAAATACGGAATGACGCGGAAGGCTGCGATGGGTCGATCGAGGACTGTACCGTCGAGTTCGCACACGATGTATGCGCCGCCCTTGTTGCGCAAGACAACGATGAGGGGGCCTAGATATCGCGGGCGCATCTTTCGGTTGAGGGACTTCTCGATCTTCGTGTTGCGTATGAGCACTAGGGCTCCGCGTTTGAAGTCGAAATCCTGGATTGAGTGCTCGTGCTCTTTCTCAAAGCGAATTGCTGCAGTCCGACGTGCTTCGTAGACCTTCGAGTGGAGTTCGGTGACTTGCTCGACGCGTTTCTGGAGCGCAATGGCCCTACGGGCGATGAGATCGGTCATCGAAAGGACCGAAGTCGGTGGTGGTTGTAGGTACGTAGCTTCGACGATGTCGAGAGGAATGAGCGGATGGGTGCCCGTAACAGCGAAATAGGGTGAGTAGCCCATGCGTCGTCAAGTCGTGATGCGCTCGGACCAAAATACAAAGTACGCCGCTTGGGACCATTTCTTCTCATCTCCGTCGGCTGTCTTAAACAAGGCTTGTCGCGTGCTGAAATGCGGACGTTCGACGAGACCGTTCGCCCTCGAATTGTACCCACTGATTCGAATATGGTTGATGTGGTACTTCTTCGAAAGGTAATCGGCCGCTTTGATGAACGCCGTACCGTTGTCGGTGACGATCTCGCTGAGTGCGCCCCATCGGCAGAGGATGTCTTCGAAGATCCAGTCGGCGAGGGCCTTTGCTGTCTCTTTTCGAAGCATTCGAAACTTCGGGGTAAGTCGTAAGCGAGCATCTACCCTGAACCAAGTACTTGTATCCGCCCGAGGCCGGCATGTGCATTGTGTCGATGTGAATTTTCGCGAAGATGGGGGCTGGTACTGCGACGGTCGGAGGAATGAGAATTTGACGCACTTGTCGAGACTGGCAGATATGGCACGATCGAACGAACCAGGCGATGTCGGCGTAGTGGAACGGCCACCAGAATCGCTCATTGACGAAGGCTCGGGTTGCATAGATTCCTCGATGCGCGGTGCGGTCGTGGCATTCTCGAAGTATTCGAAGGCGATCGCCAGGCTTGACGACTAGCTTGTGTGCTCCGTGACTGTCCTTGCGCCAGAGGGTGTCATTGTCGAGGAAGAATTGCATGCAATACTTGATGAATCCTTTGTAAACGCTTTCGGAGATGCCGTGGGGCTTCGCTAACGTTCGATGAAATTCGAGCACGTCGTCGAGCTTTGCATCTGCGAGTTGTGCTTGCTCCGATCGAGGCACTAGCTCGTAGCTATCCTCCTCCCTATTGAAATCTGAGCCGTCCTCGGCTCTATCACTGGTGAAGACGGCAAGCGAAGGGACGGACGGGAGGGGCTGAATCTGGTGAACGAAAGAATGCATCTGGTCAATCCAATCGTCGAACTCTTCGTCAACCTCGTCTTCGATGACATCACCGGGCTGAGCTGTGCGTCGAGAGAGACCGTCGGGGCCGTGCATTGTACCGGGGACGTGGACCAGCGTGAAATGGAATGTGAGAATCGAGACGATCCACCGGTTAATACTTGTGCTTGGGGCGATGTCCGGATTCTTCAGCATACCCTTGATGTACCGAGCATCGACTTCGACGATGAGGTTCCGAACGCCGATCAGGTAGAGTCGAAGGGATCGCAGTGCGCGGAATAGGCCGTAGATCTCGAGCTTCGGCTGTGAAAACCTTCATTCACGATCGTTGAGCGTGATCGAGCCGAACCTGCTGTAGTAACGGACGCGCGTGTTGGCTTCGTCGCACTGGCAGAGGTGGTATCCAACGGCGATGAACGACGTGTCGACTGCGAGAATGACGGGAGAGGGAGAATCATAATTAATGGCGCGGAGTGCGGGGGATGAGAGCAGCGCGTCCTTGAGGTCTTCTTGCACCGCTATTTGCTCCGGACCGAACTCGAACTCGACGTCCTTCCTCATGAGGCGTACGAGCGCGTCGGCGCGGTGAGCGAAGTTACGGATGAAGATTCGAACGACGCCGATGGTTCCGAGGAATGCTCGAACATCAGATAGAGTAGCGCAGGGACCCCAGTTGCGTATCGCAGCAACGCGAGAGTCGTCGGGGAGGCGTCCTCGAGGAGTGCAGCGATGTCCTACCACCATGTATTCTCGAGCGATGAGGATGCTCTTGACTCCTGAAAAGGTACCTCCGGCGTAGCGCATTCGAGTGACTATGCGGTTCATGTTCTCGAAATGCTCCCATACGAAGCGTCGAATGCCGGGGTTCGAAGGGAGCCGTTCGTCGTCGTAGTCGGATTCGGGACCCTTGACGGGAACGTCGTCGACGTAGGGCACCGTAACGTGCGGGATCTCGGGCTGGAGGATGTAGGTGACGTCGTCGTGGAAGATCGGGACTGAGTTCGTCCAACCCATCGGGAGTGTGACCAGGCGCATGGCTCCGTAGGGTGTCTGGAACGTCGTTAGATCCCTCGAAGACTCAGCGATGAGTCGTTCGTCATAGCCGACGTAGAGGTCGAGCATGCCGCCGCATGGTCTTCCTCCGAATTGTTCTGCAAGGTATTCGGGCGTCGGCGGTACACCGGAATGTTGGATCGTGACTGCATTGAGGGGCTCGAGGGAATGGACGAGTCGAAGAGATTTGCCGTCCTTCTTGACGACACAGAACCACCGCGATCGATACGACGAGTTCGATGGCTCGTAGACTCCGGCGGCGATCTTTCGCTTGATCACCGCGCAGACCTCGTTGTAGATCCCGGGCGGGATGGGGATATTCTTCTGCACCCAGGGCGTGTGAGGAACGACGGGGAAATCGACGGGGGGGAAGTACTCGGGCTTGAAACATCCACGCTCGTCGTCGGTCCAGGCGAAGGCTTCGTTGTGCAGGCACATGAAGTGGTGGAGGACTCGACGTTCTTCGGGAAGTAGGAAGTCGCCGTCGTGAAGCTTATCGGTTGCTTCGAAGCGTTCGAGGGTGTACCGACCTGTAGGTTTGAACGGCGGGGGGTCGGTCGAAAGCTTAGGCATGATGGAGAGAGGGTCGCCCTTGATGTCTCGAAGTATTCGAAATTGTTCGGGGACGGCACCAAGGACGGGTCGAGTTTTGAGAGCGACAGGCTTGTACTTCTTCTTCGTCGCGGCGAGGACCTTGTGCGTTGAAGGGGTAGAAGTCGACGTCGAAGGGAAAGGAAGAACCGAGTTGGAGAACTGCGAAATGGATTTTGTCGGAGCGGGAGCTGGGGGAGTCGAAGCGAACGGAGCTGAGAATAGAAGAGTCGACGCCCACGTCGAAGCGTTCGACGGGGCGGCATTAGCAGTAGTAGTGTCCGAAGTGTAAAGAGACTGCAAATATGAAGAAACGGAGGTGCATGCGGAGAGGTACAGTGACGAAACAGCGTTCGGAATCGAGGAGTCAATAGGAGCGACGAAGGAAATACTCGGGTTTACCCCATCGTAGTCGATGACTAGCGCGGCTTCTCCTTGATCATGGGGAATCAATTCCTCGAAGCTAGAAAATGCGATTTGCGACACCCGACAGGATGCTGCCGGCTTTGCGATCTTCCTCGCGCGTACGTCGGAATCGTGACGGTTTCGCCGGTGTTCGGACAGAGGATTGTAATTGTCTGGTTCTCGTCGGCAAAGTTCTTGACGACGCTCTGCGTGAGCACGTCGAAGGGTCGGCCGAGGAGGATGTCGTACGCTGCGTTT
>NW_020169851.1:564451-567995 GCF_002117355.1 Postia placenta MAD-698-R-SB12 | reverse complement strand
AACCGGATCTTGTATTTTTAGAGAGAAGTACGACAGATTTTATACTACACAGGACGCTACGATTATTCGAGAGTGGCATACGAGTACCAGGGGCTTTGCATTGTTCCTCAAGAACCTGCCTCACCGAGGGGCACATACCAAGTCCATCAGTAGAGTGACGTCATGCCGAACGCGGAGATGAAGAGAAACATATGGCCACTTCGGACCGGTGTCCGTCGTTGAAGGCATGCCGCGAGGTTCGATACCTAATCGGGAAAGACCGGCTACTTCGGTGTGGCTTGGAGCGAAGCACGCGCTTGGCCGAGCGGCGTCAAGTGGCCCTATTGTTCGCCAAATACGGAAGATGTCCCGGGATCTACGCGCGAGGCATCGGGACGACCGTGCCGAGCTTCGAGTAAGCGTCGTGCACCGTCGAAGGTGTCGAAGAGCGTCGAAGGCGAAATCGAAGGGTTGGGTGACTCAGTCGAAGTGTCGGGCGGGATGCGAGTGCCGAAAAGAGGTGAATCGGGGCCCAGAGGGGCTTGGCGCCTATCACCGTTTTTTAATTTTTTCCTTTTCGCGGGCTCGAACCCGCGACCTCTGTACTACTTGCCTGATACGGACGCGTCGTTATCTACTGTACGATCAGATTAGATAGGGCGGCAGTGCACGGCACAGCTCGGGCCCCGCTGACACAGCCTCTCTGACTCACCAGCCCCCAGGGCCGCGTCAGCATGCTGCGCACGGTGATAGGCGCCGAGCCCCGCTGGGCCCCGATACACCTCTTTTCGGCACTCGCATCCCGCCCGGCACTTCGACCCAGTCTCCCAACAGGTCGATTTCGCCTTCGACGCTCTTCGACACCTTCGACGGTGCGCGACGCTTACTCGAAGCTCGGCACGGTCTTCCCGATGCCTCGTGCGTAGATCTCGGAACATCTTCCGCATCCGGCGAACAATAGGGCCACTTGACGCCGCTCGGCCAAGCGCGCGCTTCGCTCCAAGCCACACCGAAGTAGCCGGTCTTTCCCGATTAGGTATCGAACCTCGCGGCATGCCTTCAACGACGGACACCGGTCCGAAGTGGCCATATGTTGCTCTTCATCTCCGCGTTCGGCATGACGTCACTCTACCGATGGACTTGGTATGTGCCCCTCGGTGAGGCAGCTTCTTGAGGAACAATGCAAAGCCCCTTGTACCCGTATGCCACTCTCGAATAGTCGTAGCGTCCTGTGTAGTATAAAATCTGTCGTACTTCTCTCCAAAAATACAAGATCCGTTCCCCCCCTCGAGTTCAGAGCTCATAAGTCGAGTTCACCCCGCGTCTAAGCTTTCAACTGCGTCACTTCGTCCCTCACTGCGTAACTTCGAAACCTCGTCCACCGCGTTTACTCGTCGATACCGTTTCGACGAACCCTTCGACTTCGACTATTGTCGAAGCAACTACGAACCGCGCCCTAGCTAAGTACACCCTATCGAATCGTGTCCCCTCTCTCTACAATACATCGAAGAGCTCTGCCGAGCTTCGATCGTCGCTAACTTTGCACAGCCTCCGAGTAGCTTCGACGACGTGTCGAAGCCACCTCGTACCTACCCGTTTGTTCGTAACTTCCCAAGGGCGTTTCTCGTGTTCACTCGAACCGCGGGACACCTTGCTGCTAACTCCCCTCTCATTAGACTATAAGCCGTCTCTCTAGTCCCTTTAGGTCGCACCCAGGTTAGGGGTTAGGGTTTCGTAGGTTGTATCAACGGACCAGCTGCGCACGGACCAGCGCGCACAGCCTGCCCTTATCTCCCCATGTATATAAGCCGGCCTCTGCTGCCCTAGGGACCTCAGTTTCGACCTCTTGTCCCTAGGTCAGTAAGCATCCCTTTGTATCACTTTCTTACTCATACTAACTAATACATTTTCTTGTCCCTAGCCTTAGGTTTGAGCATTGCTCACCATCGCTTCGGTGAGAACTAGTCGAACGCCCCCAGCTTTCTAGGTTTTCCCCTGTCGCTTGACCTCAAGTCGCGACACCGTGAAGCTGATACACCCGATTGTATAGCAATTCTGCTAGATCCTTTGCCGAGAACTCGTTTGTTATTGGGTAGAAGTGAGCCCGCTTTGTCAATCGATCCACGACTACACAAATGGCATCGTAACCATCTGATTCTGGGAGCTGGGTGATGAGGTCGACGGTCATAACTTCCCATGGCCCTTCCGGGACACGGTTTGGTTGCAATGGTCCATATGGCTGCTGCAGACGGTTCTTCATCCATTGACAAATGTCGCAGCCAGTCACATACTTCTTGACAAATACCGACATGCTAGGCCACCAATAGTTGCGTGAGACGAGTTCATATGTCTTCCACCTTCCGGGATGTCCGGCTGAAGGGAGATCATGATGCATTTGAACTATACGCCTGCGCAAGTGGTCCTGCTCGCTGTTGGGGATATATACTTTGCCGCGATAAAGCAACAATCCATTCTCGTAGTTCCAGTCCACAAGGGACTTGCCAAATTCTCTAGGACCTGACTTCAGCAATTGCTGATAATTCTCGGTCACATCGTCTTGTAGGAGTGCTTCCTTCACTTCCCTCAGGAGTTGATCGTCATTAACGGGCGACTTATGGGAGGCCTCGACTGCATTGATTGCAAAAAACTCCACTTTCAACAAAGTTTGATCCCGATTATCGAGGTTTACCCCCTCCTCATGGTCTGGCCTCCTGGACAGAGGGTCGGCGGTAAGCATTGTTTTTCCTGGCTTATGGCGCAAAAGAAAATTGAATCGCGTGAGGTACAGAGCCCATCTCGCTTGTTTCCTGGTCAACTTCTGGGCGGTTTTGAAGTAAGTCAGATTAAGATGATCCGACCAGATCTCGAATTTGTCCGGATGTCCCTCCAAATAATGCCTATACTCCTCGAGTGCTCGAATGATAGCAAGCATCTCTTTGTCATATATCTCGTAGTTCCGCTGATGAACATCAAGTGACTTCGAGTAGAAGGCAACTGGGTGCCACAACTTGTCAGTTGGGTCCAATTGAGAGAGAACTGCGCCGGTTGCGAAGTCGCTGGCATCAGTCTCAAGTCTAAATGGGGACGTTGCATCCGGGATTCGAAGGATGGGTGCTGAGGTAAAAGTCTCTTTCAGACCATTAAATGCCTCTTCCTGCGCCACATCCCACACCCATGGTTGATCCTTCTTGGTCAATGTAGTGAGCGGTTTGGCGTACTTGGCAAAGTCCTTGATGAATCTTCGATAGAAGTTTGCAAAGCCTAAGAAAGCTTGGACTTGTTTGACCTTAGTAGGCCGTGGCCACTTGGCTACTCCTGAAAGTTTCTTTGGGTCCATCTCGATATGTCCTTTGGAGATAATCATGCCGAGGTACTCAATGCTGCTTTTTTCAAAGGAGCATTTTTCCGGTTTGGCAAATAGATCATTCTCCCTCAGCCGCTTCAGGACTTCCTTTGTAAGCTTACGATGTTCCTTGAGATCATTTGAACAGATGAGAATGTCATCAAGGTAGACTATGACTTTTCCTCCTCGTATGAAATCACTGAGTACGTCATTCATCATCGC
>NW_020169851.1:554814-558759 GCF_002117355.1 Postia placenta MAD-698-R-SB12 | reverse complement strand
GACCATCGCGCTTGACGGCGCGTGAGATGCTGGGAAGCACGCCAGTACTCGAGGTTTTTATGATCGGTCACGATCTCGAACTGATTGGGTAACCCCTCGAGATAGTGGCGCCAATCGTCTAGCGCCTCAATGATCGCGAGCATCTCCTTATCGTAGATCTCGTAGTTCCGCTGCGCCGGATCCATCGCATGGGATCTGAAGGCGATGGGATGCCATTTGCCGTCATCCTGCTTCTGCATCAACACGCCGCCAGTGGCGTACCCCGAGGCGTCAACCTCAATGCGCGTCTCCCGATTAGGGTCGTACAGCGCCAAGACTGGAGTTGTCGCAAAGAGCCGCTTGAGCTCATCGAAGGCATGCTGCTCTTCCTCGCCCCAATGCCATGGGTCGTTCCCTGTGAGCCGGTCGAGTGGTCGCGAGATCTTAGCGAAGTCTTTAATAAAGCGGCGGTAGAAATTGGAGAACCCCCGGAACTTCTGAACGTCTTTTTTGTTCCGGGGCACCGGCCACTCATTGATTCCTTTCAGCTTCGCGGGATCCATCGCCACCTCATCGCCACCGAACACATAGCCGACGTAGTCGACCTTGGGAACGTCCCACTCGCACTTCTCAGGCTTCAGGAACAGATTGTTGTCCTGAAGGCGACGCAGAACCTCGCGTGTGACCTTTTCATGCTCCTCTTTGTTGGTGGAGAAGATGAGTATGTCATCTAGGTACACAAGGATCTTGCCGCCGACGATGAGGTCGTGGAAGATCTCGTTCATCATGGCCTGGAAGGTCGCGGGGGAATTAGTGAGGCCAAAGAACATTACCAGGGGTTCGTACAGTCCCCGGTTAGTTACAAAGGCCGCCTTCCATTCGTCACCAGCTTTGATCCGGACGTTATTGTATCCCCATCGGACATCGAACTTCGTGAAGAGCGTAGCGCCGCGGAGCTTATCCACCATCTCGGCGATCAATGGCAAGGGATAACGATTTTTGACCGTGATCGCGTTCAACCGGCGGTAGTCCTGCACGGGTCGAAGCGTCCCTTCCTTCTTTTTGATGAAGAAGAAGGGGGACGAGATGGGCGACTTCGACTCCCGTATGTAGCCCTTCGCTAGTTGCTCCTTGAGGAACTTGTCAAGCTCCTCCTGCTCGTTGTTCGACAGGGGGTACACCTTCGAATGGAATGTCGAATAGCCGGGCACGAGTTCAATTGCGTGATCATACAGCTTCCTTTCGGGTAACCGTTCTGATGCTTCCTTGGAGAAGACATTTAGGAACTCGTGGTACTGTCTAGGTACCGACTCTTCGGCGGTCTTAACGACCTTCTTTTTGATCTCCTCCTCAGCAAATAGCTGGGAGTATGTATGTCCTGCTGCAACAAACAGCTGAGGAGCACCGGGAAGCGTGACACCTTGTTCCCAGGCTTCGATCAAATCGGCCTCATCCCACTCTACCTCCACCGGATCTTCTTCGGGTTCGAAGTCCGGGAGTACCTTACTCCGGCAGGCACCTATAACCGTCCGTTTGGACTTCGGCGAACGCCTGCGCGCCGTGGGCCTGACCCCCGTATCACGCGCAGTCGCCGCTTGCTCCATTCGGCCAGTCCTCCTGGCACTGCACGTTTCAGGGCATCGCGACAATTTGAGGGAGCCCTTCTCCCAATCTATTTCTGGGTTGTGCTCGCGTAGCCAATCCAACCCGACGATCACATCTTCTGGACCGATGTCCGTGACCGTAAACACTGTCTTCTCGACGTGTTCTCCTATGTGCATCTGTAGCACTGCTACTTCTGAGATGCTTCCATCCTTATTCAGGGTGCCGTCGATATTGTAGAGCGGAATCGGCTCTTTTAGCTTCCGCGTCTGCACCTTATTCTCTTCAATGAATCGCTTGTTGATGAACTTCGTGGTGGCTCCGCTGTCCACCATAGCGATTATGTCCTTGTGCCGTCTTTTTCCTTGAAGTCGAACTGGGATGTGAAAGTGCTGGGACCCCTGGTCCAACTCATACACCATTGCAGTCGACAATACATCATACTTGTTACAGGATATATGCGGCCCGACGCGTGCGGCACGAAGCGCGGACCGGATTAAAAACCCTCCTCCTTCATCGCCCGATAGTGCTCGAGTTCCTCACGCATCGACTTCACCTGTGCCATTAAGTCTGCCAGCTCCAATTGCTCGGACTTTGCTGAAGCGGCACTTATACTTGCCGAGGGTGAAGCGACGGGGGCGCTTGTCGCAGCCTGGGTGGAGCCCGAGGCAACCGTAGCCCGCGCGTCGGCGCGTTTTGTGTAAGGCTTGTCCTTACAGTTGGGGCACTCGAATCGTCGGTACCCTTGCTTCCCACAGCCGAAGCATGTGCCGGGGAAGTTGCCTTTTCCGACGGCCGCATTGATGCTGGCCGAAGCTGCGTGCGTCGAGGGTGCACCACCACGTGCCCCACCGCGCCCTCGACCTCGGGCCGAGAAGAAGTTATTTAGCTCGGGCCTACGGGCCCGGCTGATATCGAGGATCTGCTCGACCTCGGTGGCGCGCTTCTCAGCTGCTTGCCACGTGGTGAAGGTCTCGAGCTCGATCTTGCGGTAGACGTGGGAGGGGATGCCGCTCAGGTACCTGTCGCGTAGCTCCAGGTCCCCATACCCGGAGCGGTCCGCCGGACCCTTGAACAGCGCGGAGAACTCCGCGGCGGTGCGTTTTTCGCGGACCGACTTGTCCGCGCAGAGCTTCGCCAGCTCCACTTGTGCTGCTGCTTCGTCGTCGAGATTTCCGAAGCGGGCCCTGAAGGCAGCGGCAAAGGCCGCTTCGTTTGCGAATGGGGTCGTGACCCCTTGCACTCCTATCTGCACCGATACGAGCTGGGCGAAATAGGGGGTGGCCCAGGCACGGGCATCTCCATCGAGTAGGCTGAGTGCGACCTGTACCTTAAGCTCGATGGTGGTCAACGACGTGTTGACCAGCCAGTAGATGCGCAACTGCGATAGGAATCGGTTGCACTCGATGATGGTTTTGCCATCGTAGCGGAGCGGGAGGAGGAGCTTCAACGTCTCCTTGTCAGGGACAGCAGCGGGAGAGGACATTATCAGCGACGAGGGGGACGAAGGACTGCCCGCGGACGAAGGCGACTGTTGTGACTGTCCGCCGGGCGGACTTCTCGGGGAACGAGTGCTCGAGCGGCCTCGCGGCGGCGACGGCGGTGAAGTCGGTTGAGGAAGCCCGGAGGCGGGGTTACGTAGGACAGGGACTGGAGTCGAGGTGGTGACCGCTGACGACGAGCTGGCCCAAGAATGCGGCGGAGTGTCGCGGGGCTCGGCCTTGGGAGGTCTTTCCAGCCGCGGCCCCAGGGAGGGCTGGGGGATCGCTTGAGGGGTCGCTGAAGGCTGTGCGACTGCCTCAGTTCCTCGAGGGAGATAGGGATCTCCTCGCGCTTGACCTGTACTGGCGACAGGTTGGGGGATGCGGGTACCTGGCGAGGCAGGTCGGGATGGGACGGGAGTGACGTGGCGAGATGTAGACCTCGAGGTGCCAGCGTATCGGAGTGCAGGGCCTCTAGGGTGTTGGACTCGTCGGATGGGTATGAAGTGCCCTTCGTCAACAGTGATGGACCATGGAGTGCGATTAGGACACGGTTGCCGATCACAGATGAAGAAAGGAGGTCTGTCTTCGCTGCTCTTTGGGTCGTCACGAGAGACGTCGACCTGATCCTGGGTGTCGAAGGCGTGCTCAAGTCGAGAGCAGTCGAAGAATTCGTCAGCCACGTTGATGGGGGGAGGAAGGGGAGGTGCGCGTGCTACGAAAGGCCGTGCTAGCTAGCTTACACCTACGGCGCCCGAGGTAACACTAGGGTTCGCAGTTCACGTGGGGCCCAGTACTGCTTTTGGCTAGTATGCAGCAGGAACCTAAGCCACGCGTCCGTGAGGACAAGTACCGCCCACTGAAGTGCAGGTACTGAAGAGTT
>NW_020169851.1:545766-554457 GCF_002117355.1 Postia placenta MAD-698-R-SB12 | reverse complement strand
GCCGGCAGCGTTGGGGAGTTTCGACCTAATGTCGCGACTTAGGGTCGAGCGACAGGGGAAAACCAAAATGCTGGGGGCGTTCGACTTATCTTACCGAAGCGATGGTGAGCTAGGCTCAAACCTAAGGCTAGGGACAAGAATGTATTAGTTAGTAAGTAAAAGAAGTAAGTACAGGAGAGCTTACTGACCTAGGGACAAGAGGTCGAAACTGAGGTCCCTAGGGCAGCAGAGGCTGGTTTATATACATGGGAAGATTTAGGGCGGGCTGTGCGCGTTGGTCCGTGCGCAGCTGGTCTGTGCGCAGCATGCCGACGCGGCCCCGGGGGCCGGTGAGTCAGAACGGCTGCGTCAGCGGGGCCCGAGCTGTGCCGTGCACTGCCGTCCTATCTAATCTAATCGTACAGTAGATAACGACGTGTCCATATCAGGCAGGTAGTACAGAGGTTGCGGGTTCGAGCCCGCAAAAAGGAAAAATTAAAAAACGGCTAGGCGCCGTACCAACTCGTGACAGGTCCAGAATTGACCGGCCTATGGCCTAGTGCCTGAGCCTAGCTGCTACCTATGATGTCAGAATGATGTCATGGTCCAGAAGGAGCCTGGTTTCTATCTAGAAAAGGTCCGGCATCAGAGTCCAGCCTGATGTGTCCAGAACAAGATCATGTGTCGCTTATTTAAGCGGATAACCCCTTAGATATGCAGCTGTACCCATATGCGGACGGATAAGTATCGATAAGTCCCTATACCCTTTGATATGTCCGCAGAAATAGCAGAAAAATTAGGTAAAATTAGGGAAACTGTGACACTCGGGCAAGAACGAGTCCGAATCAGGATAGGTTGCAGAATCCCGCGTCATTGCCCTATGATGGGATCAGCCGTCTGCACTACATCTCATGTAAAAATTTGTAAACTTGCCAGATATTCAAGATGACCATCGACCCTCGTGGAATGTGATAGCCACGATATTCATCATCCTCCCTCAGTTGGTGTGGGATGCCTAGCGAGAACGATCAATTACGTTAGCCTCAGGCGGCATTGTGTATACAAACCTACCAGCAGGTAAAACCGGATTCCAGCTTACGAACACTGTTCAGTCAATGAATCATGTGGGATGTGAATAGCAGCCCACCGATATGCCTCCTTGACAATACACTCGACGTAAGGTAATGATGCCCTATCTTCCAGCGTTGGCAACCTGCTCGGTCCAATCTTTTCGTCAATTTCTGCCTGAGCTTTGCGTAAAACATCAGAGTGGAGGGCAACAGTGAGTACAAGAGTCAAGAGGGCAGTGTTCGTCTGAGGTGGCCGATAAGTCAAAGGGCGAGCGGCAGACAAGGCAGATCGATCTCACAGTATCAGTTCCGCCTAATTCAAGCCTGCCATTCAGCGAGTCATCGACATCATAAGAATCTAGCTGACCTGAGTACATCAAAATTGCAGCGCCTTTGATGTTAAGCTCATCTTCCTCAGTGAGTTGCCCTTCCTTTGCGGTCTGATCGATCATGAACGATGTAAACGATGGCCTTGCAGTGCTACATGTCTTCATTATTTATGAGCACTCAAGCACAACAAATCGAGTGGACCACATACAATCGCTTGCTGGACATATCGAAAGGGAGACTCCATGATTTGCCAGACACGCCCGCGCAACTTCATTGCATTTGACTTGAAACCCCCACCTGGGAACCAGTGCGGAAGATATAACACTAAGTGAGCCAGAAATAGTCAATCGTATACTATTCATCATGACAAAGTTGTGGGGATATCCTCACGTATAGGAATGAAGTCGACAAGGCTCGCGACCAAGCTTCCGGCCTCCAGAGACTGAGTAATGGTCTCTGACGCCAGGCGTATGTAAGCGTCCTTCTCCGAGGTTTCTGTATACCCGTATGCAATCTCAAGCATCAACGAGCCCGTAAACCTTCAGTTGTAGGTTGTGAAGATGAAATGTCTGACAGTTCCAGTACATGGGTATCACGCACCGCTTCAAATGATATGCGACGTTTTCGGGGCTCTCGAGCAGGGCGAGTAAAAGGCGGTCCACCTCACATTGTTGCATTGATTCATATGTGCGGAGGGACTGTCTGTTTTCGAGGAATGATTGATACCATTTGCGATGAAGCCGGAATGTTTCGCCTTGAGACATGAACACCATGAGAGGCTTCCATTGTAACCTTGAGCATGCGTTAGGTTTAAATAGGATAGACTTGACGTATGTGCCCACAAATCTACAAGTAGAGTAAAATGCGGGCGGTCAGAATACTTGGCGGCTCTCTTATCCAACAAGTCTTCTGCAGCTTTTGTAGAGTCCAGGACTAGCACATGTTTCCGAAATAACCGCGCATGGATGATGTCGCCTACACAGAGCAGATGTCTATTAGCTTATTCCTCCTGAGCAACGAGCCCTTTGAGCGCACCATATCGCTGACCCCATTCGTACAACGTCTTGTGGGGGTATTGCAGCGGAATTTGATGCACATTTCCCAGAAACGGAAGCCCCGTCGGACCCGGCGGGAGATTGACAGTGTTGTACCAAAGTGCGAGGAGCCAACGGCAGAGAAGTCCCAATGCTACAACAGCAGCAACCGTCTGGGGGTCGAATGATGCATTCATGTTGTTGGTATGTTGGAGGCACTTGATGAGAGAACAAAGACTATAACGTGTATATGTAAGCAGAAGCAGGGCCGCAGGGCCGCAATGTGGAGCCTATGTCGTTTGACGTGCTCCAAGGGCTCAAACTTCCGATTAAGGCTACCCTCCTTGTTGATAAGAGGATCTGTATACTTACAGATCGGACAGCTCCACGCCGAAGAAGCGACTGGAAGGATTTTTCCGCGTCTCGGTGCTTGTTAGGCACCTAAATTGTCCGTTCTAATCAACTTATGTCGCGGAACAAACAGTTGGAACGAGTAGTAATGAGATGATGACATACCGTAAGGGAAATATATAGAAATGATGCGTCGAAATTTTGGCACCATATAGCATGTATTGGCACACATTGCATTTTGAAGTCAACCTGGCCGGCGGACGACGGAGCAATCGCGTAACTGACACGTGTTATGCATGGGAAAGCCCACCCGAACTGAAGATTCACAGTCTCTATGCTCAGGGGCACTGTCCCGACTTAGATACTCCTATGGAAGGAAATTTCAGTATGATGAGTCTCATCGCGACTCTGCAATGATGTTATCGTACATGAGACCTTGCTGTGGCTTTTTTTCTTCTCGAAAACGAGAAACTGCACAGGAAACCTCGAGATGTTTGAAGGATTGTGGCTGACGCTCAACTCGGGTCAAAATCTTTGAAAGAGATTGTATCTTTAGTTCCAGCCAGATCGCTGCATCGTATCATCAAAAGTATCGTATATGTCGAGCAAACACAATTTACCCTACAAAACACTTCACTATATGGTCCACGTGCTAATAAGATCATCAGATTAGATCAGTGCTATTAGTTGGGTCAATTGTGTTCGCTCATGTGTCGAGTTGCAGAACATGGTGCGGCCACCTGCTGGGAGACGAGCCCAGGCTGTCCAAGGTGACACTCAGAGATCCTACCGGCTCGCTGAGCATTCCGTTGACCGTATCAAGCTAAGGGTGCCCCAATTACAGTGATACTATGTGTAGATTAGTTTGTGATATACTCCTATGCCAAACCTAGAGGACAAGAGTGCCCGTGGTCGAGAGCTAAATGATTTCTAAATTCATATATTGTTACCACTGTCTCGGCGAACAATTACATTATGCTATACTATTGCTATTCCAAGCGGAAGGCGAAAACCAAGACATTAAGTAGGGCTGGTATACTATATGCTAATCTACGATATGTATGCACGACCTGGAGCGATTGTACTACACTTTACATTAGGCACAGTCCATTAAGGGGATATCAATGATCGGCTTCAGAGAGATGTGATCACCACGTCCTGCTGCCTTAGGCTTGTGTCGCGCTCCTTTTTGGGCAGGAGAGGCACACACCGCGTCTTCTGCACCTCGCGACCCTTGTCTCCAAAGTACCGCCCGCTTTCGAAGCTCCAGCAGTCATTGCCTCGTGGCCAATTCGCGATCCCTTGACAGTATTCTTCGACCTGTGAGTCGATTTCGAGACCCCATGAAGGCATCCGCTTGAACGCGTCCATGAATCTGGCCTCAAGCTGAGAATGGTAGGCTGCTGCCCACGCCATGGCGTGGTCGAGCGAGCAGTTGAATTGGCGCATGATTACGAAGAGAATGTTGTTCGTGTCCCCGCTCGCCTGTTCGCGGTTGTATGATACGAGGTCCTAGACAATCATATGTTCATGTCTTGCGAGATACAAGACAGAAGTCGACAACTTACATTATCGATGATGAGCATCTCTGTAGCGTATAGGGAGAGCTCATTCATAGCCGGATGGTAGAATACATCGTCGGGGATATCGAGGGCGAGTTCCAGGACGGCATATGAAGGGTATGAGCCAATGTTATCCCGTCGTTGTGCGAGGTACGTTTGGACCGTGTGCTCGGCGTCGCAGTCGCGGTCTGCGGCTTGCAAAACAACAGATTCGAGGTAGGCTATAAAGGTCTCGAGGAAGCGGCGCTGCGACGTCGGGCTAGCTGTCTCTATTGCTCTCGCCCAAAACCTATACGGTCATGAGTGACCTCCAAAGCATTTGGTAAAATGAATTTGACTTACTGTCGTGCGATCTCGCCGAGAACGACCTCTCCCTCTGGCCGGGGGTCATGGGGGCGGCGCAGCGCATCGATCACGATGTCGACCATGTCGCGGCAGACATTGGCATCCTCGACGTCGGTGTACTCATCAATCACAAAGAACAGGTTCATGAGATCGCAGCCGGTGCGCAGGTGTTCTGTGGCGCGCGACATCAGACATACATCGCGACACTATCAAAGTAGGTGCCTGACCTTTGCGTGCTCGTGGGTAGGCAAGAGCAGCGAGGAGACCTGTGCCAATGAGCTTCAATATATTGACGCCATACATGACCAAGAGGAATCGCGCGTACAAAAATCACATTTGTCGAAGGCCTTCTGCGAGGCAGGCGAAAAGGCTCTGAAGCTCTTGAACCAGGAGTTCGACGCTGCCTTGACCTCATTGAAATAGGGGTTGATTGCTCTCTGCCACGGCCATGCAGACATTGTATCGGGGAGATACAGCATAGGAATAGCGGAGGGCATGTTTAGTAGGGTGAAGAACAGGTGGATGCGAATGCGAGTTTGGGTGAGACACTGAGTGGAGGATGAGTATCCATTGCCCCCATTCCCGCTGATTTTATACCCAGAAACGATACTTGGTACGGACACGAACGCCGGTGAGCGTTCAAGTCATCCAAACCTGCACAGCTGTCAGACTGGTCCCCGCGGCCGAGCTGAGCGTTTCAAGCATAGGCTCGCGCTCTGATCCTGTAACGCAGGAGCACTCGGCTCCGCAGTCACGTACCGCCAATATCTCGGTAGGATCATGCGAGCCGGGTGCGGCACAGTGCATACGGACGTGCGCCTTCAGCGCCGTCCAGAAAGAGATGGAAGCCTCCGCGTCGCGAGGGACGATACATCCGTCCCACGGCGTTTCGCGGTCATCGTCTAGAAAGCCGTGCCTATCCGGAGTCGGAGTACAAGCAAAATCCCTGGGCGCGGGAATAGTAATGATTGCGGGGCCTGCGCGCCAGCAACCGGAGATCCTGAGTGCTAAGGCCGCGAGCCGCTGCCGATGTGTCGATACCAAGGACGGCACGGACAGGTCGCCGGCCAAGGGAGCGCGCCATCAAGATCGTGCTAAGGCGGCAGCAGCGCGCATCGGTTGGAGCGGGAGAAGTATTAGTTTCGTACGGCCCGTGTACGTTGACCGTGTCGTGCAGCCGGTAGCCCATAAATCTTGTGGCCACGATCGGATTCGCGCCACAGATTGGCTGGCGGGACGGATCTTGGGCAGGGCGGTGCAGATCACTGCCACGGACGCTGCTCGGAGGGGGCGGTGCCAATGTTGGGCGGATGGACTTGAAGTCCGGCGAGCGAGGAGTTGACGCAACAAAGGTCACTAAACATGATAGCGGTCCGACCGTGATGACGATGAGTTGTATCTGAGTGGGATAGCGATGAACTTATGATCGAGATGTGGCAGAAATGCCTGCGGCTCCTGTCGGGGTGTAGTTCATGCTGAGCGCCTGCGGCGAGCGCGCAAGGGTAGAGGGAGAGTTACAGCTGTGGCGGCTAGGTGCAGAGCATCATTGATGATCACTGGATTGTGTCTGCAGCCCGGAAGAGGACAAACCCCCGCTGGGTGAGTCAGGGGCACAGTTCCGTGCTATGACGCAGTACAATATTCCGGAGTTATTTCTCCGCTTCCGACACAGGATTTGTGCTAAAGGTTAATTAGCGCTGTCCTGGGCGGCTAAGGCGTGAGACGTCCACGTTGTCATCAAACTGAACTCTGGCATAGAAGTTGGCAGGAAGAGAGTGGCGTAGATATGAGCCTGTGATCTTGTACACAAAGAACAACCAGCTGAGCAGCGGCTTCCCTTCATTTGTACGGCGTTCAAGCAGATTGAAGTATACGCCGAAGGCCTAGGCCTAATCGAGCGCCACCAATCGACCCAAATGCCGAAGTACTGACACATCTGACAAGATGAATTCTTGGTTTTGCGAATGTGTGACCTTGCTTGAAGGCTCAGATAAATCAAGAGCCGCGAGACTCGAGCGCTGTAGGGCGTCGTAAGAGCCGACGAGAACGGATGTCACGGAAAGATTCAATGGCGAGCAATGACGTTTGTCGTCGTGTGGATTCCTGTGTTGGGGCGTAACCGTGCATCCTATAGCTCAAATAGTAATAGAAGGAGGGTCCGTAAGGATACGGTTTTGCATAATCGCGACCGATATAGATTGGTACCCACTCGGTGAACACCCGTCGTGTGTTCGATGTCCTGTGTTCGATGTCCTGTGTTCCAGTCTGTCTCCTTGCGTGATGCCAGCGCGGCTTGATGAATCGAAATGTGGCAGAGATACTCACAGCGTTCCCAGACACAGTAGTATCTTACGAGATGGAAGTCGTACAAAGCTTGTTGTGACGACACGGTCAATCAAAAATCAGTGATAGTGTTGCAGACTAAGTTTGTTGATCCCCCTTACTATGTCCGCGGTTCTTGTAATACAAGTATGGGATGTTCACTACTTAATGAAAAGGGCATGACACAACAACGGCAGAAACGGAGGAAATGCCAGAAGAAGGCCGAGGACCGTCCGTCAGTTACCGGCATTCTAGAATGGGCGCCTACAATGAGGCGCCCATAAAGCGCTGTGACCTAGGTGACCGAGGGTGACCGTCATCGTCGTCGTCGTCGTCGTGGACAACGTGATCCACCCCGTTCTCACCACCCCCAGCATCGAGGGCAATGATGTCGCACTCTCACGACGTCCACAACATGCAAGCCGCTGGCACTACCACTGACTATCCTAAGATGAACTACGGCGCTGGAAACAAATGGATTAAGCACCTCACGCAGGGGCGCCTTGGTACATTCAACGGCGGACACTACGCAGACGCCAATCTTGCTTCAGTCTTGTATACTCATCGGATCGATGACTCGAGCTACGTGAAACTACAAGTGTGGAGCGCTCCGGGGCTCGAAAAGCCGATGTTCGAGGAGGCGATAAAGCAGAAGTTCAGGTCGGCCAAGAAGGGCGACTCGTTTGGACCCTCATGTACGTGTAGCACTACGTGTGTCGGATACGTCACTTACATCTAACCAGGGGTGAGACCGGTACTTGCAACACGCTCTCCGAAGGCTAACAAACATGGCATAGACAAACCACTGGTGGAAGGTTTCTCTTACAATCCCAGCTTATTGGGCGCAGTATGAACGCGTGCAGTGTACGTCACTGAACGTCCCCCTTAATGGTCCGCCGTGTTGTTCCGGAATTGGTTATCACTAGGCGCACTGGCGGAATGATGTTTGCTTGATGATATTCACCGTGGTTCACGACGGGGGTGACAAGGATGGCCCACGGCCACCTGTGTGGTGTCCACAGGTAGCTGCCGTAATATCCTTTTCTGAGACCCCCAGGCATGCTTGGGTTTGTCCGGTTTAGGCTGCATTGCCACCCACCTTCCGCTGGTTGCAGAGATCCATTCCCCGTCAGTCATGACTACATACCATCCTACCGTCTCCTGTGGGTCAGGCGGTAATCAGGTCCCTGTTAGTTGACATGTGGCTTCAGGGTCTTGCTTAGACAGCTCAGAGGATGGGAAGTGCTGTGTCACACCATGATCTCATTACTGGTCTGGGATTTTGTCGGCTATGTAGGTGGGCAGCTGGCAAGGTCTATACGGGCTGGCTGTGCTGATGCGGGTGCTGGCTGTCTGGACACCGTCACGCTGCCAGAGTAGCCATGGCAGATACTGATAGATTCTGCCAAATATACAGACAAATCGACGTCAGGAGTCAGACCTCTAGCACTTGAATGATGTTGTTTCACTTGAAGAATTGTGCTGCTCTTTTCTTTGCGTTACCTCACCTTTGGTAGCGCGCTCGGCGCCCACTGTGGTATGGAGAATGTACCTGAACCCTCCTTCACCCATGCTCGCTGATCTTGATAATGGGATGCTCCGACATCAAGCAAATGATTATCCACTGGGATGCTGCCTTGTACGATAGACGAGACACATGCTTCCCGCACTCATGATAGCGACTAGGCCGGGGGGGGG
>NW_020169851.1:374786-545441 GCF_002117355.1 Postia placenta MAD-698-R-SB12 | reverse complement strand
GGGGGGGGCGGGGTCCGGGGGGGGTTGTCTCATGACGACTGAAGGAGTGAGGAGAGCAAGACTCTGATCTAGTGTGTAGCCTACGGTCAGCATGAGACCCACCACCCCCTCGACCGTGCGCAGGCGCCTCCGCGTGCCATTCAACATGGCCTGCATGCAGTCATGACAGCACGAGTTATGCAGCGCATTTCGATGTCAACGTGCATTTGACAGGGAGACAACTGGTTAACGCCGTTGGTTTCCTGCTCCGTCTTGTGATATTGTTGATGGTGAACGCCATGCAGAACACGTCCGGTTGCCGCGGAATCCTTCGTTGTTAGTTTATATACACATAACGGTCCTTCCGCACCGGAGTTTTGGTGCTTAGGTCGCAAGCGTTTCTTAATGCGCCGAAAGTTTTATTGTTTGGTCATGCAATTGACTTCATATGTCCTTACGTGGCACACTCCATAGGCTGATCAGATACATTTTGACAGTCGAGTTCGACCCGGGGTGCGAAGCCATGGTTTTCACCACAGACGGTGTGCCTTTGCAGGGCATTACCGGCGGCTATGGTGGTGACCGTCGCGTTGAGCACATCATACCGCGCGAGGCAGTCAAGGCAGGAAAGTACGAGGTCGTCATTGAGTCCTCATGCAACGGCATGTTCGGAGTGCCCTGGAACGGCGATACGATTGAACCCCCAGACGTGCGTTTGCCACATCTGACCATCGTCTGTCATACGTGTTAACCATGTCCGTTGCAGATGAACCGCTACTTTTCGCTTGCCTCGGCCGATCTTGTGGTCCCCAACCAGGAGGCATGGGGGCTTTGGCATGATTTCACAACACTGCGCGAGATATCGGAGACGCTTCCCGGTAACACGTCTCTGCAGAACCGCGCGCTTGTCGCTGCAAATGCAATCATGAACGCGTTTGACAAGCACGAACCAACGAGCGTTTCCCGTGCTCGCGCGATTGCCGCGGAGGTATTCGGCGCGGGTTGGGAAGAGAAGGGTGCGGCGGTCTATGAAGAAGGCGTACCGAAGGGCGAGGAGAGCATCTGGGGCGTCGGTAATTGCCATATTGACACTGCATGGTTAGTAGCCGCTCTGACGGATGCGAACAATTATTGATCATGGCGCAGGCTCTGGCCGTACCGCGTCACACAGCAGAAGGTCGCGCGGTCGTGGGCAACTCAGGTGGACTTGATGGAACGTTATCCTGAGCATCGCTTCGTCGCGAGCCAGGCACAACAATTCAAGTGGCTTGAACAGGTTCGCATCCTCATACCTGCTGGTGTCTTCCTCCCGCTCACGGGGAGAAGTAGCTGTACCCACCGCTTTTCGAGCGTGTCAAGGAGAAGATAACGTCCGGCCAGTTCATCCCGATCGGGGGGTCTTGGGTGGAGAATGACGCGAACATGCCGTCTGGAGAGGCGCTCGCGCGGCAGTTTATTTTTGGGCAGCGGTTCTTCGAAACCCGCTTTGGCAAGCGCTGCGAGACGGCCTGGCTCCCTGATACGTTTGGTCTGACTGGGGCACTACCGCAGCTGATCCGATTGGCGGGAATGAAGTACTTTTTCACTCAGAAGCTCAGCTGGTAAGCGCATACTCCGCGTATATCGGGCTGGCGCTGATGCGGGAGGGGCGCGTGTGCAGGAATAACATGTGAGCCTATGACGCATGAATGAACTGAACATCGACTCTAACGATTCTAATAAGCAACGTCTTCCCTCATTCCACGTTCAATTGGGTCGGTATTGATGGCTCGCAGGTATTATGTCACATGACCCCTGTCGGTGAGCTATATTGTTTACACGTTCAACATCTATCTGGGATATATTAACATTCTGTCGGTTCAAGACACGTATACTGCGCAGGCCACAGTTGGAGATGTCCATAAGGGCATCACAAACCACAAGGTACAGGCACATCGGATCATAACCGTTCAACTAACGATGATCGGTCCGGCAGAATCTGGAATCATCTGACACATCATTGCTTGCGTTCGGCAATGGGGATGGTGGGGGTGGCCCTCTCGCAAAGATGCTTGAGAACGTGGGCATGCATTTTCTCCCGGCACGAATTTGTCTTGATGACATACTGTTTGTCAGTTGCGGCGTATCCGAGCGGTGTCCAACGTTTCGCGCGAAATTCCGCCAGTCAGCATGGGCCGGTCCGTTGATGACTTCTTCCAGACAATTGAGAAGAAGTCGGATGAAGGCAACAAGCTACCAAATTGGAGTGGCGAGCTCTACTTGGAGGTTCTGTCTCCTTAACATCCTTCACCAATAGGAATCAATCATAAACCTATTTTTCCAGTTCCACAGAGGAACCTACACATCGCATGGTACGTAGAGTACTCTGTCCATCTTGACCGCACGGCGCCTGGCCTAACGAGGGGGTGCAGGCTCGATAAAGAAGGGGAACCGCAAGTCGGAGATTCTACTCAGAGATATCGAGGTGCGATTTTCTACCATTTCTCCATCTTGAAAACGATATATGCTGTGATTTAGATTCTGGCAACCTTAGCTTCCCTGTACCGATACCACAAGAAGGATTATGCGTATCCAGATGCAAAGATCAACGAGTGCTGGGAGAAGGTTCTATTGAATCAATGTAAGGAGGTTCATATCTCGTCGTTTTATTCAAACTAACTCACAGATGCTCATCCGATAGTCCATGACGGTGAGCACGCTTGATAGCTCATGTTGAATGCCTCTGAATGTATTGTGGCCTGCAGTCCTGCCAGGATCTGCCATGTGAGTGTGAATGCTGTGGACCCTGCAATATGCTCACGCAAATGCACTAGTGGTATGGTCTACGAGGATGCCGAGAAGCTCTACGCAGAGGTGCGCAAAGAAGGCGAAAAGCTTCTTGAGGAAGCATTCGGCGCTCTCTTCCCGAAATCCATCCCCGTATCTCCCTCCACGCAGATCCCCAATAAGGCAGGACGTCTCATTGCCTTAAACACTACTCCATTTGCCCGACGTGATGTCATTAAGGTACCTTTGGGTGGCAATGCCCGGATCAAGAACCAGGTCGTGCAGGCCTCGAAGGACGTAAAGACAGGTTATGCTCTGATGGAATCTGAATCTGATGGGAATGGAAATCTATCAGTCTCGACAGGTTTGTACGCAGACTGTATGCCGGTTTCAGGTATGCTTTATAGCTATAGGCCGCGGTCAACACAAATTGATGTCTGTGCAGTCTTCACGAATGGATCCGACCACTTCGTGCTGCGTAACTCAAGCGTTCAGTTGACAATAACACAAGGGAGGATCACCAGCCTGCGCGACGTCGCTCTTGAGTTCGATTATTCCTGATTGTGCACTGATCAAACGCTAACCAGGCACCCTGACTTTTTTCATGCTTCCAGCCGCGAACTCATTCCTTCAGGACAGAGCGGTGGCCTTGTCATATTTGACGATAAGCCCAATTACTGGGACGCATGGGGTAAATCGCACTACATGGTCAACATCGTTTATATTGATGCTCGGTCTTAGATGTTGAGATACACCACCTCGAGACGCCTCATCAACTCGAGTTTGGGGACATCTCGGTTGTCGCTGAGGGGCCGTTACGTGCGTCCATCAAGTCAGTTGTCAAATACAGACAGAGCACCATTGATGTCACGGTATGTTACACACATTTCATCCCGAGTCAACAGTGTTCTCACGGAGATCCAGATTTCTTTGGATGCAATTACGGGTGTGTTCGATTTGTTATCTAATAGAGACGATAGAGATACTTATGCAAGTTCAGCATCCAAGAAGAAAAATTCACGGTCCATGTTCGTCTTCGATGCGGTTGTGGACTGGCACGAGAAGCATGAATTCCTGAAGTGTAAGGACTAGCGATCAGACAGTCTACACAAAAGAACTCACATGCACATACACTGGTCCGCTAGTCGAGCTCCCGCTTAATATCCGCAACGACAATGCCACATACGAGACTCAGTTCGGCTTTGTTCAACGGCCTACGCACAAGAATACCACATGGGACATGGCTAAGTTCGAAGTGTGCGGTCACAAGGTACGTTAATGTATCATCTTGCAACTGCAGTTCTTGCTAATCGAGTCGTCGGTAGTATGCGGATCTTAGCGAGTTTGGTTATGGTGTCGCTCTACTATCTGAGTCAAAGTATGGTTTCTCTTGTAGAGGAAATGTTCTCTCCATTTCGCTTCTGCGTGCCGCTACTGCTCCCGATGCCAGTCAGGATCAAGGTGCGTGCAGCCTAATTATATTTAGCGGACCGGTGATGCTCATTGCCTATAGGGACGCATGAGTTCTCTTGGGCAGTCATGCCTCACAAGGGACATTTCCTGGAGTCTGATGTGCCACAAGCGGCGTATGTGTTCAATTCTCCGCTCCATGGTCAGTATCATGACACGAAGTACTTTGACACAACATCTGAACAAGCTCTATAGTCCGCTACCTACTCGACGAAGGAGTGGAAGCTCCGTTGCTCAATGCAGAACCGCCATTCAAGCTGGAGGGAGCAAGCAACGTCTTTCTCGAGACAGTGAAACGTGGACTTTATGATGATTTCAGCCCCAACTCCGAGCCAGCGTCCGTAGTGACTGTGGTGCTGAGGCTCTATGAAGCGTTTGGGGGGCATGCACACCCGAAACTCAAGTTTGCCAAACATGTACCTGTCTTGAAAGTGTTCACGACAAACCTGCTGGAGGACGAAGAATTACAGTTGAACATGTTCAAAGATGAGGACAAACTGACTGTCGTGAAGTTGGACTTCCATGGATTTGAAGTCAAGACTGTCAAAATTATCCTTGGAAAGCCGCATGTGGGTGCTTCAGGGTGAGTCAGAATGATGCATCACTAGTATTTCAACATTGATACAGTCCAATGAACAGGGCCACGATAAAGCGAGACAGCTGGGTGACCATTGATGATGAGTGTCTTTGAAGAATGATACATTGCTTGAGTTTCGCGTTGTACGTTTCGTATCCATTGGCCTTGAGCCTGAATGGCGTGTCTTGTGTATGAACCGTTGTTGTCATTATCAAGGAATTATATCAGAATGATATGGACTATGCTTTTAAAACCCGGTGGTGCGCCTCATTCTCACGGATGAAATGTTCGACTGATGACCCGTAAGGCTCATACACATGCTACCCAGTGGGTGATAGGACGTTCGTGACGAGTGCGGCAGTGCTGATGACAGAAACTACGACGGCATGGGGTCTGACAGAGTGCTTTACCGAACATCTCGGTTTAGTCCATTGCTGGTAGGATCTATTAGTCAGGCGGCTCTCAACAGGTTCTTGAAACCAATAGGCTACTGCAAGGTGAATTAATGCGTGAACAAACAGTCGAGTGATAACAGCGATGGCACCCTCCCAGTGGAAGCTAGAGCTGGCGTTGCTCTATTCACAGTGCTTCTCTTCACTCCGTATCGCTCTCATACTCGAAACAAGACTCGAGCGCACGTTCGCCGCTGCTCGGCGCACCCAACGTATACTCAGCAATGGTCGAGTCAGGAGGGCTGCGTGGGACAGAGGCCATATATTTAGTGTGGATTTTGTTCCAACTAACAAAGACACAACAGTGAGAAGTGATAGATTGTCTTAAGACCCTGACAACCTACCGAGATCGATTTTCGAGCGACAGACTGCTCGCGCACCACTTCTCCATGCTACTGACCACCCTGCGATAGAATGAAACCCGCTACGATAGGTAAAGGGCGACGCCCTCAAGAGGATATAGAACTGGATTCCCAAAACGAGGATTCTGACAGTGCCTCATGCCAGATCTTGACTGATTCTAGTTCACCAAGAACCAATGTGCCTAAACATATTTTATCTTAAATAGCACTTACGGCGCAAAGTGACATTGTCTCCACTAGGTAGTTCTTGTGAAGTTGTTGAACGGAAGGTACAGTCAGAAAGTGTGCGAAACTCCTTTCTGTAAGGCACAGCACGTATATCTGAACTATTCACTCATGTGCGCGGCTTCAGGAAGACCGGAAGCGTGCCCTTTTGGAACGCGAAATAATCGCGCAGTTCCTCCACCCACTGTGCCTTGTCGTATCCGTCAGCGAGACGCATGTTGAAATGCTGTAACAGATAAGCGAGCACCATCCGCATGGCAAGGATTGCGACCGGGCGACCCACGCAATTCGCGGGCCCGGAGGAGAACGGAATGAACGCATCGGGATTCACCGTAAATGGCATATTCTCCGAGCCTTTATCATCACGGCGGGCAAGCCAACGTTGAGGCATGAAGGAATCCGGGTGCGGGGCGAAATAGCGGGAGTCCCGCTGGACGGCATACGGAGATACGAATACTCCCGTTCCTTCAGATACGACCAATCTACAACCGGAAACGGAACGAGGGATGAGTTAAAAGACAAAGAGTGAGAGTGAGCGTCTATATACCTGTTGCCAATGGCATGGCTGCCACTGCCAGGCGTCGGTGATCGTTGTAGCGATGTAGGAATGGATGGGTACAGCCGCAGTGCTTCGTTTCTACCAGAAGACGCGATATCAGCCAAATCTCACGATATGTGAAGAGAACATGCGATACATGACGGCGTTCAGGTATTCCATGCTCGCAAGCTTCGAGGCATCTACCGGTTCTCCTTGCCCAGGTGGGAAGGCAGCATCTACCTCCTGCTGAAGTAGTGTGTAGCACGCCGGATGTGCCAGAATACAGTAGAACACATTGCATAGTGCCACAGCTGTCGTATCCGAGCCCGCCAACATAGCCGTGACCGCGTTTGTCATGATCACCGGGAACGGCGGAGGTTTTCTGTCTTCTGGTGCCTCATCGAGCTGCATCCCAATGAATCAAGATGGTACGTATACGCATAGCAGGAAGACGCACAAGGTGGTAGAACAGGTCGTTTTGTATAGACCCTTCTTGCATACGGTGGGTGACTTGTTTGAAAGCAAAGTCACCAAGTGCCTTCATATGTCGACCGATGTATGGTAGATACGACAAGGAGGGCGCAATCCATGGGATCTGTTGCGTCAATGCAGGGAGTCTATGGGAGGCAGTTTTAGAGAGGTCGGCAGTTGTAGCAGTCTCACTCACTGTAGGCCGGCGACCATTGTCTTGTATATACCATCCTTGTCACCGTCATGCATCAGCTCAAACCCGCCTCCGAATCTATGCAATTAGAACTCGGGGTGAGAAAATAAGGAGCCTTACATATGAGATACACTTACACCATATCACCCATGAAATCGAACCTGAATAGTTGTGAGCTCTTGGTATTGCTGAAAAACAGACCGTAACACCCACGTAAAGTAGCTCAGCCATTGAGACAAATCAGCTTCGACTTCTCTCTGAGGTTGCTCTGCGCATCGTTCATTGAGCTCCTCGGAGAGCTGCGCGGTTCTCCGAATGAGGATCGGTTCGTATCCTTTCACTGCAGCCGTAGTGAAAGCGCGATTCCAAACGCGACGCGATTCTGCATGAAGTTTCTTATCACGGGCGCCAATAAGGTGTCCTTTCGCGTTCTTGGCACCTGCACCTCTCTTTCCGGAGATGCGTCGTCCTTCCCATACTATGATAGATGTAAATGAAAAGGGTACTCTTGAAAGCGAACTAAACTTGCATGAGCCTTTGGGCATGCCCTGTGGGCCTAGAATGAACGGGAAGATGTCTACCTCCGTGGTAGATAGCTCATTCGGACCTGTGGTGGGTAGTAAGACCAGTAGAAGTATCAGGGGGGCGACAATGATGATACTCACCAACACGAACTATGGGGCCATACCGGGAGTGGAGCTCGTGAAAGTACAGATGCAGCTTGCCCCGAGAGGTCATGTAGACTAACCAAAGCTTAGAGATTTTGCACAAAAAGGGGCCTGGGTATGGGGCTAGCGGATGAAAGGGAGACAAGCGATATAGGCAGGCGCAAGATAAGACGACAGCATAATGCACCACGAAGGAAAGAGACGCGGCGCGTAGAAAGGAGAGGCTTTGCGATAAGAGAACAGTCGAGAAAGCGGGCACAACCCCCAGAAGAACGGTTAGAGTACTAAGACTTTTGGCCTCATACCACTTGAGCCACAGGTACGTTGCCTAAACAGCTGAAAGGTCACTACTTCTTCGGCGAGGCAGTGCGAGTGGAAGCACTTACGACTGCTGGTAACGCACACACTAGAATCGCATCTCTATCCGATGAAACCTTTCCTGGCTGAAACATTCTTTATGTTGGTCAATATTGCGGGCAGCGCTTCTTCACTTTTCTAGCGATGCCAGTCAGGATGGCTGGTGGTGAGTGAGCGACTCGGATGCGGTCAGGGCTTATATCACACTACGATGCAGACTGTGGCAGAGCTATACAAATAGACACATATAGAGAATTACGGAGCACCACAGTTGCCCTTACCCGTGGAAGCACGGCCCCCCTTAGTCTCGTAACCAGACGTTAAGGGGGGGAGAAGGGATCACGTGGAGTGTTACTATATCTGGATGCGGAGTTCCAAAAAACCCTGCACGACTCCCCCCCTTAACGTCTGGTGCATTTTGCAGGGAGGGAGGGGGGTATCCGTCACGCCCTGGCGCTTAACGCGTCTGCAGCGTGTCTTGCCTGCGATGTGTTCCGTCAATCTATGTACGGCGCGTAGTATGGCTCCCGCTATATCCACTCTTGCCGAGTTCTCGTACGGTCTTTCAACGCTCTCGGTGTCTATCCTCAAGAAGGCCCGTGAGGAAGCAGCAAAAACGCACCAGTACTCGTCTGCAGAGACAGAAGCCCCGAGTGGTCGTCAAAGATATCGCTGCCCAAGTCCGAAGCCGGCGGGGAGTCCAGGTCGGAGTCAGAATCGTCAACCACACTGCGTAGCGAGCTCAGCCAAGGGCTCAGATGAGTAGTTGAAATAGACGACATTATGATTATGTAGGTTGTCTACCATAGCATACATGCGCATACATCGACTAGCGACTGAGTTTCGAAGTGCGCGGCGCGAGACGCGAGGCGCGTCGGACGCATTCACGTACGCGAGCAGACGCGAGAGGTAACGGCGTCGTCACCAGTGACTTTGGTGACGCGTGATGGATACCCCCTTCCCTCCCTACAAAATTCACCAGACCTTATAGGCGAGAGTGTGCAGGGGTTTTTAGATCTCCGCCACCCAATTGGGTAATATCACACGTGATCCGCCTATAAGGTCTGGAAACGAGACTAGGCCCCCCTCCAGTGGGAAAAACACGGAGGAACTCGATCAAGGAAGGAAATATAAACGCCCAGTTCAGCAGGGTGGCGCACTGGCGTCTATGGCGAGAGACTATACATCTTTCAACACTGAGTCTTCCATCCGCTAGAAGCTGCATCGGTATGCTGTGCAGTCTACATCTAATAGCATCGCATCGTGCTACATTGAGAATTTTTGCACCCAGCATCATGCGTATTTCGGGTACACAGGCTTCCCAGCGCAGACCGCATCATCACCCATTCGGCCCCATGCCTTGATACATGTGCGCACGCTATTGGGAACAATTGTGACCATTAGGTGTATATCTCCTCCACTGCTTAGACAGCTTGGCTTCAACCAAGCTTGAACTCAAACCTGTCTAAGACGACACTTTGTAAGTCTGCAAACCTGTTTCGCGGAAAATCTCTAAGTCTCTGCTAGTCTAAGGTCCGATTCTGTGAGTCTCGTATTGGGACGTTTCAAATGCTGAGTAAGTACTAACAGAGCCTCACGTCTGCTACACCATGGCCGTCGCCTTTTAAGTTCGGATTAAAGGATGCAATGTGCCGTAACAGTTCCCAAGAACCCAACCTCGGTCTGATGCACCCTAAATGTGTCATGGTGTTCTGGACATGCGCCAAGGGACATGCGTCAAGTGTGAAACTATTCAGGTCCAACCAAAGCCAGCGCTGAGCTGTATCTGGCAAACGTTGCTGTTTCTAAACACCATAGCGGCACATCTTCCCACTGTACACCGCGTATGCTCCACCTCATCAGATATCTTTTTCATGTCTTGTCCTGTTCTTGATCATCGCGCAGCATATTCGGCGATGCGAAGTGGCTCACAGGCCTGCTGCTTACCTGTCCCATCTTTGCTGGTGTCCTTTCAACACTTTGTGGAATCACGAATATTCTCATTCCATAATATAAGACTGCTGCGAGATTTGTTGAAGTCTGCAGTTCAGCTCATTACAGGTTCTCCCGTCCCTCTACCTTGACGCCATAATTATCCAGAATGACCGTATACATAGCTGGTACAAATGCTCGAGTACCCATATGCTCCGTCGCTCTGCAAGGCATTATCTATGGTATTGTTCAAACGTATCCTGCATCATTCCATTACACTGCTTACAATGATACTACCCATAGGATTCTCTGTGTGCATGTTCGGGCTGACAATTTGGACTCTGGCATTTCAACGCAGACTGCGAGGAAGTGTTCTCATGGTTTCTACCGCCTGTGTGCTTTGGGCTCTCAGCACTGCCGTAAGTACTTACGCGAGAGTTTCTTCCATACCATTTAACGGCCTATGCAGCGTATGTGTATTGACATCAATCTCACCATACGGGCGTTTGTGTATCACATCAACGAAGGACAGGTTGGACCGCAGCAATACCTATCCACCTTCTCCTCGACCACCTCTTTGACTGACAATACTATATATGGGCTACAAACCCTGATTGGGGACGCTATTGTCGTATGCAGTTTCGCACACTTTGACATGTCTGACATACTCATGGCCGCACATTAGATTTATCGTTGCTATGTTGTATGGCAAAGCTGGTGGATCATTGTATTTCCTTGCCTTACCTGGTTGGGTGCCCTAGGTTTGGTGTTGTCTTGTTAGCTTCCGTATACACATGCTGAGTAATCGACCACAAGGGAGCATGTGTTACATCTTGGATATGTTTGCGAGCGGCGTGGTATCGGGCCAACGTGGTCTCATCATCTATGTGTTCACGTTTGCCGCCAATATATCGGCAACAGGTGCGTGACTCTCGAGTGGGACTCTTTGAATGCGAAATGACAATATCCTTGTCTTTCCCCTTAGCTGCTCTCGCATATCGCATTTGGAAAGTGGACAGAGATGCTGCCTGTCAGACTAGCTCGCGCAGTAGCTTGCGACCCGTGGCCATTGTCATCATCGAGTCCGGAGCCATATATACAGCAATTCTAATCCTTGCTCTCATTGCGGCGATACATGCGCTAGAGGCGGAGTACGTCGTCAATAGCATTGTGCGTACACCTGTTATATCACGGCAGCGAGAATATGCTGACCGAATACTGTGAAGATCCCAGCTGTGATCTCGGCAACGTTCAACATGGTCTTTATACGCATCGCTCTAGCGAGAGTACCGGGCGCAAGTTCTTCGTCCTCGCCCAAAATCACAGTCAGCTCTGTGTTATTCAACCCCAGGGCGTTCGCTACGAGCACCAAGAGAACAGGAAGCAGTGCCAATGTCTCCGCCACTCCGCCAGTGTATATTCAGGATGTCTCCACCGAGAGGGATGGGATAGACTCAGTATGAGTTGCTTTGGGTGCAATAGAACAAATTCTTTTTCGTGTATATTATATGTATTAAATTCTCAGTCTGAACGTTCAGGCTTTGCATGATCCCCTTCAGGCCCCATTCTTTCCTGCACTTTTATTCTAGATATCCTAGATAGTGCTAGTGGGTCCCTGTGACGACAAGTAGAAACAGCTTGGTTACAACAAATACCTGCGGACTACAACATCCGCCACCGTCATCGCGTACACTATGGGAATCGCGCGGATAGTACGATCCGAATAAGCGCTCATATCTCGCTTGCCACATTTGCTTCCCTCAGTGATTCAAAGCGGTTCGAGATCTTTCCAGCCCGCTGGAAACAGTGATCAAGGTCAATCAGGAAGGTAGACAAAGGGAAAATTAATACATGAGTAACTACATCGGCATACCGTAGCTTGCGGGAAGGAACAGGAACACATGTAGATGTGGCGTTGTGTGGTCCTAGCCTTCGACTGGCGCCGAAATATAGTGGTGTATAGACCGAGACTTAGAGATGCGCAACAGAGCTACATATAATTACGCGAGTCGACTGTGCATCTATGCATTTCACATCAGTAGCGACTATCATAGGAAGTCCAACCCAATCCCGGCCTGGAAGCCTTTTCTAAACCCGTCGCTCTTGCTCGCCACCAGAGGGACGCCGAAGTTGAGCTCCACACGTACTGGATCGAGCTTGTACACGAGGCCCACGCCCGCCGCGATGGATGGCTTGCTAATGCTATCCATGATGTTATCTTTGAGGGATTTTGCTGCAGATCGAGGGAAGGGTAGATAGGTCAGCAAGTCAGCGAAGTCCACAACATTAATAGCAATGCCGCAAACAACGCGCACCTTTGTCCATTGCATCTAATCGCCCTGCGTTCACGAAGAAGTGGGTCTTCACAGGCCAGTCCGGTTTATACGGGATGTCGGTGATTAGGCTCACGCCCGTCGCCCAATACAGGTCTCCACCCAATGAGTCAGCTGCACATAGACGTTGTCAGTCCACATATGGGGGCCGGAGAAAAAGCGGCTTACGGCCGTCACGGGATCCTAGCCCATTGGCCCGGAACATGCGCACACTCAATGGACCACCGAGCTGGAAGCGGTCAGAGAACGGCGCTGGTCGCGCTAGGTTCCATAGTAAACCTGATCGCGCCGCGAATGACACGGTCTGTATACATGTAAGGCGAGGTGTGATGAGCTATGAGGAACGAAAACGTACGATACCAGGAGCCAGCGCACGCGATAATTGTGTATGAGCCTCGCCTTTGTAGAAGGACGCGTCGCCCCCGAGGCCGGCTAGTTCCTGAAACAACTTTACGTACGAGCCGCGCGTCCCAAGCAGCCTATCGTCGCGCGTGTCACGAACCCACGAATGCGACACCGCGGATTTGATGCTCTGACCAGCAGCTTCCCGCATGCTAGCGCCCTCGTTGTTAGTTATTCATAGAAGCTATGGATGATTCTTACCTGATGGACGCCGTTGGCGTCAAATTCCCTACATGCCGCAGCGCGGCCTCATACGCGAATTCGTGCATTCCAACGGGGATCGCACCTGTCTGTATTCATTGGGGACGGTCTATCAACCAGCCGCGCACAAGGGAAGAGACAAGCTGACCTAGCTCACCCTGACAACAGCGCGCACACCGCGCAGCCCCTCGGAGCTACTCGCGAAGCTCGAGTTATCCCGCTCGAGGCCGAACACGGAGAGCTCGCCGCGAGTCTTGAGGGTGGGCGTGAGCGGCGCGGAGAGAGCCGCATTGAATGCAACGCGTGTTTTGGTCGCAAAGGCAAGATTCGCCTCGAAAATCTCTGCGCCCCCGAACGCGTTCCGCACGCGACAGGTCGCACTCTACACAGGAGCGTATGAGCTAAGCTCAAGCTCAAGGAAGGATCAGAGGAGCTACATACTGCGCCACCCTCATTGTTGCCTAGTTGTGTACTGGTATTTAGATAGAACCGGCCTTTCTCACGCGTCTTGAAGACAATATCCACGTCCCCAGCCTGTGCAAGGGGGTCGCGACTGGTTTCCAACTTCGCCTCCACAGCTTGGAAGATTTCGGTTTCCTGCAAAAGGTTCCCGATATGCCGTGTAGTGTGAAGCACGTCCCCGAGTGTCGTCTTGGTATCGTCGAAGGGGGTCGTAGATTGAGGAAGAAACGGTGTGACGAGGGTCGCCAGGAATGACTTGCGCGTCCTGACCGCGCCTTCAACACGCACGGACGCAATGCGGAGAGGAGTGGTCAAGTTGTCGTTAATCTTGTTCCATGATTTAGTGTTGGGATGTGCAAACACATACGTTACTTACCACTTCCGCGAGATGCAGCACGGCCGATTCATACTCTCCCCGCAACTTCCTGCCAAGTCGCTCCTCCTGCCACTTCTGCAGTTTCTCGAGTTCAAGCGCATCTGGCTCCTTGTCGCGAGGAGACGAGGTGTTGAGTAAAGGTGGCTGCAGCGGAGGAGCGGTGAGCTCGGAATCCGCCATGGGTTAAAGAGTAAAGCGTTACCGACGCGCGCTGGTGACCCATATGTGACAGATCATATCTGTTCTATAAAAGGCAAGTCCTGCAAATCCAAAATCCGAGTCGTGGCACGATGCGGGGGCTTGAACCAGGACGTTACTTGTGCATAGTGAAGCCTTTGGCCTCCTCCAATTTATTCATAGATATTCTCGAAGGAGTAGAGGTAGGTGTACGATAAGAGACAGCGCTCGCTGCTGTGGACGAATACATACAGTCGCGTTTTCCTGAGTGCGTAGAATATAGACTTCAGCTGCGCTTGGCAGTCTCATCCTCCGCCGCATAAGACGCAATTTTTGTCAGAAAACGCAAGAAGACAGAAGCTCTCCCGAGACACACCAATGCACACAGACACTCTAGGTTCCATCCTAATTTACCTCAAGTTTATATTACGTTCGTGGCCTAAGGTATATTAAGTCACCGTATCAAATGATAGATTGGGACATTGTTGATTAAAGCAAGGATCATCGCGGCACTTCCCCTGGGCGTTGACGGAGTGTGGTGGGTGAGGTCGGCTTTCGCCGGTGGCTACGGGTCATTGCGTAAGCGTCGATGCGTCGGCAAATAAAGATATACTCGCAGATCAGGGAGGTGTCCTAGTAGCGAAGCTACATATTACCGAGAAGGACTTTTTACCTATGACGTACTGGGTTACATAAACACAACAGTCGCGACGCGTGACAAATCATGTGAATGTGACATAACGTGCCGCGAGAGTGTGAGAGTGGATGTACGCACTCTCACACTCTTGCAAGTTGCCCCCCTCATCTGTCGGCGTGTCCTCTCAAGTTTGAGCCGAGACAAAGGATATAGCAGGCTCTACCAGCCATTCGAGATGGCGACGGAAGTCAGCAGCTCTATAAAAGCTCTTGATGCTACTTCTGTGCACCGTATATCCTCGGGACAGGTCGTCATCGACTTACAGACAGCTGTGAAGGAGTTAGTAGAGAATAGTCTGGATGCTGGGGCGACTTCTATAGGTACATATCTGTCTCATGTATACTACACAATCGTCATTATTCACATTGTTATGATGTAGAGGTCCGTTTTAAGGATCACGGTCTGGCCTCCATCGAGGTGGTTGACAATGGCAGTGGTATCGCTCCCGAGGATTATGATGCAATCGGTTCGTTACAAATAATGGTGGATATGTTACACCTCGCACTCATGAGCACACAACAGGGTTGAAGCATCATACCTCGAAGTTATCATCATTCACCGACCTGACACTTCTGCGCACCTTCGGTTTTCGTGGTGAAGCGCTGTCTTCACTGTGTGCGCTCTGTGAACAGGTCTCTGTGACTACTGCGACTGCGAATGAAGCGCCAATGGGTTCAATCATCGAACTTGATCGCGCAGGCCGTGTTGTGAGCAAACAGGGAAAGGTCGCCAGGCAGGTATTCGTTGCAATCTCATACTATGTCATCGTCAGCTGACCGAAGGTCGTGTATTTAATACCATCTATTCTCAAACCTCGAACTGTGCAGCGTGGTACCACAGTCTTGGTAACAGGCCTATTCAAACCGCTTCCCGTGCGCCGAAAGGAGCTAGAACGCAATGCCAAGCGCGAATTTAGCAAAGCGCTGGCGTTACTTTCCGCGTATGCGCTGGTCCCTTGCGCTCAGGAGAACAAGGGCGTGCGTTTGACGGTCACGCATCTTGCCGGCAGCGGGTATGTGGCTTGCTATCTGTCTTGGACGAGCCTCTCATGGCTCACCTTCCCATTCAGAAAAAAGTCGGTCCAGATGCGAACGAACGGCGCACCTTCAACACGTGCTTCTGTCACCGCTCTCTGGGGCCCTAAGGCGCTGGAGCAGCTCGTGGACCTTGATATTCGGTTCGGTGTAGAGACTGAACGCGCGGTCCTGCGGCGGCGCGGTATTTTTGATGACGAGGCGTTTGTGTACCTGCTTATGCCGTCATGTCATGTACTGATTCCTGCTTGCCCGTCATGCAGATCCTCTAGCGAAGTCCGGGTCCGGGGGTTGATCTCGAAGTTCGCGGTGGGATGCGGACGGACGAGCTCGGACCGGCAGTTCTTCTTCATCAACGGCCGTCCTTGTAGCCCATCGAAGGTACGCACTTTCTTTGACAGGTTGTGTCCGCATGCTCATGCGCGTGTTGTTGTAGGTGCAGAAGGCGTTCAACGAGGTATACCGAACGTTTAACGCGAACCAGGCCCCGTTCATCGTGGCGGACTTCATCCTTCCCACCGGTAAGTTGTGCCCTGGCGCTTCGTGTCTTCTATCCTTGTGTCATCCATTCCCCTGTTCCCTCCGCCGGTGTGCTCCCACGATGTCATCGTCTTCTTGGAATCGTGTTCGCACACGAGATCTCCAAGGTCATGTGAAATATCCCATATCTCATATTTCTGGACTTGACCAGATTCATGCGACGTGAACGTCAGTCCCGACAAGCGCACAATCCTACTGCACAGTGAGAGCAACCTTGTGCAGTCCCTGAAGGTGAGTTCTTCCGCCGGGTCGCCGGGGCCTGCGACCATCACACACGCGGTGTAACCTCTTCCCGGCACTCACTGCATCGCGTACCTCTCTCACACTGTCTAACTTTCCGCTGTCTGCCTTAGATCGCTCTAGAACAGAAGTTTGCACCTTCTCGTGCGACATATGATATCAACGCTTCTTCTTCCCTTCAAACGCCGCTCAAGCAAGGCAGTCAACTGCCTTCTACTCAATTGTCTATGCCAGATAAGCAGCAGCCGCTTTTTCTTGAAGACGGCGAGGAAGACAACGCTGAGCCCGAGTCTCTTCGTCGGGATACACTCATAGACAGAAATGGCGGCTGCCCCATTGGCCAGCACGAAAGCGACAGCTTCGGGGAACCCACATTGCTGCTGCGGCATACAGATTCGAACGATGTCCAAGACGCGCCTACTGACGTGCTCCTGGCCTCATATGAGGCCCCAATTGCAGCATATCCCACTCTTGGTGATCACGGGAGCGAGGAACTCAGTTCTCTGGCGCAAGGCGTGCAGCGTGTATCTGCCCGCCATATCCCTGGTGTGGATCTAGGCGATCAAGATCAAGACCGCGAAATAGTAGTATCCGAACCGCCGGGCAACGATGACGAACTATCATTGTCGGCGACGCAGCTGCGGGATGCAACAGCTGATCCGGGCTCACCGTCAGCAAACCAGGTACCTCCTCGCCCCGAAGTGAGCGGACACCATGAGGGCCGTGTGCGCATAGAGTCCGCGACTGAACGAAGTAGCATGGCAACAGCAGCGCGCTCTATGGTTCCTGGACGCTATTCGCCCAGCTGCCCCATCGAGGAGAAAGGTTCACGGAAGGTTCAGACTGTACTGAGTACATCTGGTGCCTCATGGAATCTACATCAACGATCGAACGAGGATCCGACTCCCCCATTCAAGAGGCGAAGGATAGAAGACTCCAAGGTGGCGAAGGAGGGAAAGGGCGCATCACAAGAGCTTAGGACGATGTTGAAACCTTTTGCTAACGGCGGCAGTCAGACTGTGGACGTAGACCTGGAAGAGGTCGAGACTGAAGGCAGCGAAGGAAGCGAAGATAGCGAGGAGAGAAGAGAGATTCCAGAGCGTAAGCAGGAGAGACGGCAGGCGGACCGCGAGCTATCAGTCGAAGCCGATGATATGGATGTCGATAGGCTACCTTCTTCGCAGGTAGATGGTATGGTCATTGACCACGACGATGCAGAGATATCCGCAGAGCTACCCTGGCAGGACAACATCTATCACACAACCGATGTCGGTCCTAACGTCCCACGAGAATCAACACCTCTCGACACGTCTCTCGGTACGCCCACTGCGTCTACAAGCTCTACTTCCAAGTCTAGTCGTGCCTCTCGTCTTGAAGTGGTTCGCAGCACCGAGGATGAAGACGTATCCTTGCGGTTTGATTCGTCGCGTGTGTCGTCGTCGTGGAAGCGCCTGCAGGCATGGCAGGCGACCGATGCGTATAATCCCCCCAGTTCGCAGCCTATAGGGATTCAGCGCGATGCCGGGATTGCCAACGCGGAGGACGATGCGAAGGCGGCCGAGGCTCTCTCTCTTGTCATTGACAAAACGGACTTCGCATCGATGGAGATCGTTGGGCAATTCAATTTAGGGTTTATCATCGCGCGACGGCATACGTCGCCTACCGCATTGGCAGATGCTCATGGGAACGGCAGAGGGCACATGGACGATCTCTTTATCGTCGACCAACACGCCGCGGACGAGAAGTACAACTTCGAGACGCTTCAGCAGACCACGGAGATCATATCTCAGAAACTCATTCGGTGAGATCATACACCGTTCCGTTCTTCCAAACCCTAGGACCTTAACTTCCAAATCAGCCCACAGCCTCTTGAGTTGACCGCCGCCGATGAGATACTGGCGACTGAGAATCTAGATGTCCTTAAACGAAATGGATTTGAGATAGACATAGATGACGATGCGACGTTTGGCGACGGGCATCGACTTAAGTTGTGCGCACAGCCCATTAGCGAGAACACCGTTTTCGACGTCAAGGGTGAGTGCAAAACACTCCGTTCTCATCTAGTGTCTCACTAACGACGCTCGGGGCCCTCGCAGATCTGGAGGAGTTGCTACATTTACTACAAGACCGTCCCACAGGCCAGATGGTCAGATGCTCTAAGGCACGCGCTATGTTTGCAATGAGAGCTTGTCGGAAAAGCGTCATGATTGGGATGGCTCTAGACCGGCGGCAAATGACATCTGTAAGTTCTGATCACGCGAGGATAACCCACGGACACTCATCTGACGTTGGCCGGATGCAGGTAGTTCGCCATATGGGGATGATAGACCAGCCCTGGAACTGTCCTCATGGCCGGCCCACGATGCGACATTTGTCTGACATTAGTCGCACAGGGGGCGACTGGTGGAAGGGCCGCCGCCATAGCATCGATTGGGTGAGCTTCGGGAATCAATGAGAAGTCCATCAGGTCTAGTTGTCTCTACCGTTCCTGCTTGATATACTGCTTGATATACAATGTTGGTTGCTACTTTTGATTTGAGGACGTCGACAGATTGTGTCGAGCTAGACACTCACGTCGTTGTTGAGAACATCGAGGCCGCTAGCTTAATGAGACGACTAGCATGGGTAAGGAGCTTGAATTGCTACCCTCAAGTTGATGAGACGATCGCAAGGGTCGCTACGTCATTGAACCACGAGGAATGCTTCGGAGACAAGAAGTGGGAAAGAGGTGAACTGAATGGTCACTTCCTACCCACGCTGCTAAGTGCAGTTCACTGCACTGTGCTTCTTCTTCCATCGGAATCAACATAGTTCTGGGAACATTGCATCATCCAGTCAACGTGGTCAAGCGTCATCGTCGCGCGCTCTCCGAAGGAACCAGCCATCCTGCACTCAGGGTCGCGAAGCACACCAGGTGCGCATAGCGCTGCAACTCGTTACATTTATATGTTGATACACCAGCCAGAGGTAATGGCCGTAACGCAGTGTCTACCCGATAACCTATAAAATACATCCATGGTGACTCTGCGCGACACCCGCCCATAACGTCCATTATAAGAGATGGCAATGACGTAGTCATAGTACGACTCGGAAACTATTGAGTGCTCGACGATCTTCGGAAGTCAGTCCAACGTAGCTAGAGCTATTGGGACTGATGGGGGAGTGGGAGGAGCCGTGAGATGATAAAGATGGCCCCAGATATTGAATGGGCACGACGTTCGACAGGCGAGGCAAGGAAAGCGCACCACTTGAGCTGTGCCGAGATGTTGTTGAGCCAGTTGAGTTGGTCACGACACTGGTTGACGAGGAGGAAGACGAGGAAGACGACTCTGGCCTGTCAATCGGGGACGTAATAGAGGGGGAGGGTGATGGCAGAGCCCAGGAGTTCCTGGACCACTCCAAGTCACCACGAGCCTGCTCGTGACCACTGTCTGCGCGTACAACCCTTGTCGGATTGCCTCGCGGAGAGGTAAAGACGCCCTCGGGGACGCGAAGACTGCGCAAGAAGTCGTAGTCGTCGATGACGGGTAGATGTGTGTAATCATCGCCCTGGATGAACCGCGTAGGTGAGCGCTCAGTACGGCGCAAGCGACTGGCCTGCCAGAGATACCGAAAAGTAGGCTACGATATGCCATTTCCTGGGCTCGGATTGGCTCGTGTAGACATGGGTAGAATATGTCTGCTTCGTGAGGCCATCGGGTTTCGATGGCCGGTCTTGACGGGTGGGAGCAGGTTGGTAGCTCAGTGGATCTAGAGTCCTGCGTGCTCTGCGAGCAGAATTGGTATCATGGCGGCCGAACACGCCAAATGCTGATGGACACATACCGTCTAGCTGCTTTTGCCGCCTTCTCTTCCGGCGTAGTCTCTATCTTCTCTTCGTAGAACAAGTAGTCTCCTCGCATTCTGCTCTGAGACCTAGCAGATCGCACAGTCAATCAATCACGCCGTCATCGTCTACTGACTGAACGTACCATCTTCTACCATCAGTCCATCGCTCCAAACCACCTGACTCAGATATTACATTCTGGGGGCACCTGGGTGAGCATGTAACATACCTTGCTTGTGCTCCGCCTCCTCCCATACGAACACGTTGCCGGAGTCCAACTGTTCACGTTCAGTAGCCGTGAGCCGTCTTGTGATCAATGGAAGCATGTTGCGTCGAACGGCTTCGAATATCACATGAGCATCTTTGGCGTCGCGGAGGTCTACAGAGAGCACATGTTAGTGTGAATTGATACACTCAACAACGCTTCAACGTACGCAGCGCCTGGACAGTGGCAGGACTCGCCGACGAGGTAGCTTGGAGGGGTGCCATCGGGATGGGAGAGTAAGGGGCGGAAAAAGAGAGCAGACCTCGGAGTTGAGCTGGTCGTAGTCGGTAGATCTGGCCGTAGCGTGAGAGGGGTTTGGATGAGTGGTATGATTAGATGTACCCTTCGCTGACTTTATACCGGTGTCTCTGGGTGAGGACCTGTTGTGGGCTGTTGTTATGATCAACCCGACGATAACGGGATATAGAAGGAGAGTGAGGCTGCCCGGTGATGGTAAGTTCGACATTCCGAAGGCGAGCAGCAGCTTGATTGGGCCAGTAACCAGTACACATGTTCTGAATGGGCGTCAGTCTATCTGATTTCGCAGGAGGAGGCTTGGAGGAATCACATATTTTGTGTGATACGTATGACGCAGGGGGAAGGGTTAACTTCGGAAGCACCAGCTGTGCACCCGGAGTAGAGCGGCTAAAGAGTATAAGATTTAGGTTCTGCATGACGTTGCTATCAGCCACATGTTCCATGGAAGACCACAATAGAAGAAACGCATACCCTACGGAAACTGACATTTTGCATGGCGTGTCCCCTTCCATCAAAGTGCACACGCACGCTCATGAGAGAACTCTCCGCCGGCATTGCTTGCAGCGTGCCTTCCTCGTGCAACCATGCCAATGCAGTGCTTCAGAATCCGCGACTGCACCATCCCGCTGGCGTTGCCCCTGATAGCAACGTTGGCGCCGGGTGTTAGTGCTTGCATCATCTTACGTGCAGACGGATCTGGCCGACACGATAACCATACACACGCGCTATACCTCGGGCTATGAGAAGACCTGCAAGGACGTGACTCCGATCCGCGCCAACTCCAAACCCAACTTGGTGATCCCATGGTGTACTAGTTGGCGTCGTCCGCTAGTCATCGGAGTAAGAACCGTCAAAGCATGGCGCTCTCTGAAGACAGCAGAAACTCGCGGAAAACATTGGCACGAGTTGGCCTACCCAAATAGAGTGATTGGCGAGAGATGCACAAGGGGCATTGGCGGAAGCGTGTACGTCAAGAGAAGGCATGACGAAGATAGGATTCAGCAGCTGATGCTTCCTCGGATCGGCTCAAACGGGTGCGCCGCGCTCGAGTCCAGGCAGGCAACCGGGCAGCCGTCATCAAGACAGACTCGGGCGCGGCATGACGAATGCGGCGATCCGCCGAAAAGGAAATCGATTAGAGTAATGACCAGATCATCACAGGACTGCGTTGATGTCATGGTGATCACCGAATGTGCTACAAAATAAGAAATAAGCAAGACCACGTTTGGTGAGTATATTGGATTCAGCGTTCAGGAGAATACGTACTCAAGCGACAAGTGTGGGCTAAAGCATGCACAGGAGGAAATTGTGCTTCCATATTGTGAGAGATGCCACGGTAATGAGACAATCAGAGCATGCTAACGAGACCGGAAGGGCCATGTGCGCACCTCTTGACCAACGTCTAAAACTCACGACGTCTAATGACCTCTGGCCAGGAAGAGGAAACGCTGAGAGAAGATGTGTCTGAAATGAGACACTTCAGTTTGTCTGACTCTGTACGTATCGCAGGAGCCGGACAGAACTCGAAGTGGTAACACCTGACGAATATCATTTTCTGTCAAGACCGGGACTAACTCTGTAGTCTATCACATCCGGACTTCATCGCAAGCCGGGACTAAGGTCCGGCCGCGCAGTCTGCTGACAGGAGACATGCTATCATGTGTGCCGAGAGCATTATCAACACTGATGCCAACATGATTTTATCCACTCACAATTTTACGGAACCTGTTATGTGCCGACAAAATGGCCATTCCATGCCTCGTTCGAGTACGCAGCATTAATCCTGCTGCACTGTCCCCCAGATATGGTAGAAATGTGGTCACCAGAGCAGGTGACGGCGGCACATCTCTGTCGGATGGGCAAAAGTACTCTCCGTCGCGCTCCATTTAATGCTACCGCCGCAGTGTTTTCTGTTGGGAACGACAGTTCGGCACCACAGCTCGGAGATAACCAATCATGTGGTCTCCGTTACTCATGTGAGCCGAAAAAGCATGAGAGGAGTAGTGCCACCGGTCGGGAAATACAATTCTGTAATATCGGACTCACCTCCGTTATTGAAGATTTGCGCGGAAAAGGAAAGCCTGAACGTACCTCTGAGATTCATACCTGGTCTCGAACTTTATGTATGGTGTCTCCTTTATAGTACGAACGCAAACCAGACGTCCTTTGGTAGTGGCCGGTAGTATTGTCTTGGTCACCGAAGAAGCCGTGCGCGACGAGTCCGCTTTCGGAAGTCCGGAACGAAGGTGGGTCGCTACAAATCCCGCTGCAGGGTCGACATTCGCAGCGCCCATTGGTGCGCAATTGGAGCATCGAATGTACAAAATAGACACGGGGCAAAGCTGTAACTGCGATGAGATGAAGGAGACACCGACGATCTGAAATCAGCGTCACCGTTCTGCTTATTCAATAATCGTTACGTGGTTGATTCGCTAAATGGATACTACGGCTTCTACGAGCTGTCCTTGCGCGTGCATATATGGCTGGTATGAACGGATGAGCATAGATTTTACGTGTGAGGCGCAAGAAGCTCACGCCATACAAACAACATACGGACCAATGTCGAGATTGTGCGAGCGCATTGAGTCGTTTAGTCGAGACTTCGAAGACCGATCGTAAACGGGCCGTGCTGTATACGTACTGTTCTCGTCTGCCAACTGACCTCATGGAAGTCGAGGTGTGCCTTCGCCCTGTTCTTCTGAACCTAACAAGCTATCAGGGCACAATGCCGGCATGTGCCTGCTCAATAGCATGCTGAGATCCGGTCGTAACAGGTTCCGCCAATCTCTTAGTAGAGCCTCAGGCACCGAGTGCGTCTAAGCTCTGTGAGCGAGAATGCATCAGCACTGAAGAATCGATGCAATGGCATTACTCTAGAGGTATTGGTAGATCAAAGCTCTACCGGAGCCAAAACCATAAGCCGTGATGTTTGAAGCGGAATGCGGTGGAAGTAAGTCCAATCAACATGAAGGCTCGGCACGGAACTCCTCTCAACGCATGTGTTTAGCCCCCTACAGGAAATGAAGGTTATCATCTACTTGATCAACTGAGAACGAACCTCGAATCATACGTGGCAAGGGAAGTGCTAGTACCTCATTGCACCCGCGCGACTCTTGTCGTGGCTGTGCTTCACGATACGCAGAGCACAGCTGAAAGAACTGAGAAGCATACACTATGAACGTCCATGGCGCTCTGAACACGGATGTAATGGTCGTTCGGATGCTATGGTAGTCGAAGTGCATGATAGAGTGCGTCTGCTATACTAGTAACGCGTAGCCGCCCAACGTTGGGCGGCTACGCTAGTCTCCCGGCGTACGGCGATACTTCCTCCGAACTTTCTTAGCCTCAGGACGTCCGTGTCTGATAGCCATGCCCTTCATCAGATAATACTTACCGCGGGCTATATTACGGTAACGACCTAGAGCTTCAAGCCCCAACTTGATTCACCTCGAGCTTTTAAAATCGGGGCAGCAGACTTTATTCACCTCCGCCATGCCAAGAGTCATGTACTAGTGGATCTAGGAGGAACGTGGCGGAAACCTGACGTCCTGGTGGAAGCGAATACAAATTGGGTCTGAATCCGTCGGATCGCGAACTCTGTCCAATTCACAGCGCATTTGAACTCAGCTGACTTGAACACCGTTGTTATAGTATCAGACCTGTACACATAGCAGAAGACGTCGCAGAGTCCCGTATGTTTTTTCAATGATTTTATGTCTTTATTATTTGAGGCTCTACTTCTATAGTTGTTTTCAGACGATTTTATGTATATTAGAATGTAAATGACGCGGCGTTTTTGCGATTGCCGAGGATATAGACGAGGGCTTGCGATATGAAAAGTCCAACAACAATACCAACGACGACTTCCACCATCGCATAACCGGTGTCGATACCGCCGTTGTCTCCTTGGCCGTTAATACCTCCGGCTTGTGACAGTCCAGACTAAGATAGAGAAAATATTGTCAGACGGATTGAAGCGAAGCGTTAGCCAGGATCACTTACAGGGACCAAGAAGAGAACGCCGGGCACCATGACCGTGAATGCGGTACCGCCCAGCATTCTGGAGTAGATATTCCCCAGAAGTCCGATCGCGAACGCTCCGATGGCGGAGACGATATCGGAGTGGTTGAAAATAAACATGCTGGCGATCTTGTTGGCGGCGTAGCCCACGCAGGAGATGAAGACCATGACGATGAGGTCCCACGACAACAGAGGCTGCTGGTTCGCGAGCGAGCACAGAAGCGCGAAGAGGGGGACAAGGAAGAACTGCGTCCACCATGGGAAGGGCTGCAGGTACCACGGGAATTCAGGCGGGCGGTAGCAGTTGATGACGATATTCTGCACGACGATGGGTGTAGAGTTGGTGAAACTGAACGCGCCGCTCAAGGTGCTGCCCGTATTGGGGTCGGCGATGTAAGTGCCAGTGATAGTGACGGCACTGGCGGCGCGAGCGGCAAGGGTTGTTACTTCGGTATGTGCGTGGGGATCAAAGAGCAGGAAGAGCTCCGAGCCGATCTCCAGACCGAATGACTGCAGGAGTGGTGAATTGCCGATCGATGGGGTGGTGGAAAAGGACTTACGATGAACAGAGTAACAATGAGCGCGTAGACGAGGTTGACACTGCCACAGACGAGATTCTTGGAGCCAAGCTCAAGAGCGCTGCACACTATGATGGGCGTTAGACCTGCCTCGAGACACCGCAGGTAATGCAGAAACGTACAAACAAGGAATCCCGGCAGGATGCCAATAATTGCCGATGAAGATATGGCCGAGTAGCAGAAGACCTGTGATCTAATGCTACTCAGGCCACGAGCGGCGAATGAAATGCCGACAGTGACGGTAGTGCTACCATAGCGTCAGCATATGTGCGAATGGGCACAAACCGAAAACACTCACTCCCATACATTGGCATAAATAGTGCCACTTTTCGAGGAAACATAGGTTTGCACGAAGCATAGGGCAAATGCACCCACGCCTGCAAGCCACATGTCCACGAAGGAGCCACCGAACGCCAAGGGGCAAATGAGCGCTGACAGACAGAAGGAGAGCACGAGCTTCGCTCGCGGGCCGTATATCGGCGGCTCCTGAAGCATGCTGTCCAGCTTCCGCATCGCTTCCTTCGCACTGACCTCGTCGTGCACGACCGCACGGTAGATCTGGTGGACACGGTGCAGCGCACCGAGCGCGAGCTGACTCTTGCGGCAGAGGACGTGCACTTCGGACGTGCCGTCGCTGTCGTTGCCGAAGGATGCGATGATGGTGGTGGGGAGATGCACGGTCTGCAGCTCGACCTCGAGGATGCGCGCGGCAGCGAGGAGCTGGGATTCGAGTCGATGTGAGGGCGCCGCGTACTTGACGAGAGCCTTCCCAAGGACGAGAAGGAAGTCCTGGCGGTTCTGCATAGCTGCCAAAGTATATCAGTCATTGTGCAAATGCACAAATGAACAAAGGCATACTGGTGACATTGTACTCGATCCGCGCACGCTGTAGGTGCTTCCGCCTTTGGCGGTAGGACATGAGACGAAGGCGCTCCTTTTCGTCGCGTCTGACGTCGCCTATAGTCTCCTTGCGCACGCCGGTAATAACGGGGTCGTCAGGGTCGAATATAGGCGACCCGTCACCGTACTGCAACAAGAGGTTCATGTTGCGGATGTTATCCCACTTGCGCTTCGCCTGGGCAGCGTCCTCCGTACACGGACGGTAGCGGCGGAGAACAGCCTTGACGTCCTCATCCAGATCCTCGTCCAGGTCCTCGTCATCCTCAAAAGAGGCGCGGAACTTGGGTTTGGGAGCAGGCGCTGCGCGCCCACCGTGGGCGGTGGGGGGCGCGGGGATATCATACGGATGACGGTATGATGACAGCGAATACTGTGACATGTCGTCGTTCGAGCGCGTATCCGCATCGAGGAGCGTGTCCTCGGAGTCTTCGGAGTCGCAGCGTGTGTCCGCGGAGAACCGGACGCGCTTCTTGTCCCGCGGCGGGTCCTGCATGGCGGAGGTGGATTGGACTTCGCGTGGGTCTGCGGCGTAGAATGCCTGAGGCGTAGGCAAAGACGAGGCGCGCGTGCGCTCAGCGTCGCCGAACTCGTCGGGCGACTCGTAGACGGGGCCGTCGACGAAGCGCACCCTAGCGGGGGTGCGCGCGGCCGGTGGGTTGGTGGGCAGGCCTCCAGGGCGCTGCGCTCGGCGATCCAGCGTCGAGCGGCGAGAGGGCAGATCGGTGTATGGCATGATGTGCGACAGCGATTCTGCGGCTGAAGGGTGGAGCTGTGTAGCTCTCAAGGGTGGTCTGCTCTCGGGTGAGAAGAGATAACAATCGTGAGCCATTGCACTCACACCTTTTATGCGTTCGAGGGACGCGCAGGGTGCAGGCCACGCTCTTCGGATTTGTGTCTTAGCTGGATGATATCCGTGTCCGTGTCCGCAACCGTATCAATGTCTGTCCGCGTCCGGCTCCGAGGCGACTAATTTTGCGAATGACTGCTGGTCAGGTTTGCAATGAGCCAGTGGACCCGAAGAAACCGGAAGCTGGCGCTTCTTTACACGAGTGTGCTGGTTATAATCGCGACGGACGTGTTCCAGTCCGTCCCGTTGCATGCATAACTGACCGCGTCCCGGAACATTGGTGAAAAAGCAGACCAATCGAGAGCTGCCCAGATTCAACTCTCACTTGGTCTGCATTTTCACCAGAGAAAATTGTGAAGACTGATGCTTCTGCCGGTCTAGAAAACCAACCTTCGAAGTTGGACAGTCAGAATTGATATGAATGCTATTTTGACGTTACTATCACTGGTCCTCAAAGCTTTATGTGTTGGATTTCACGTCTCCGTCAACGATCGAGGTTGACTGGCATCAGGGCGGGATTAAAGTTACGGTGCTTAATGAAGAGCCGGGTTTACCAGGTCTCTGGTCTCTGGGCCGAACCAATTATGTTCGGCAAAGATCAAGCCTCGCATTCTTCCCACGATGATAAATAAGGATGCATCAGGAAAACCTTCTCCTTACTTATGATGGTGCTTATTGATCTGCCACAGGCAGAATAAGTTGAAATAAGCAGGCTATTCTACATATAATACTTGTGGCAGGTCAACAAGACACCAGTATTACAACTAAAAAGCAACCCTTAGATCGGTCTGGGACGCGCGAACATTAATCGGGACGATCACGTGACTGTCGAAAACTTGAGAGGTTTATACTGATAATCAGCTCCCTATAACCTAACTAGCACAAGTCCTAGATACATGACCTCGACTACTGCACAAGATCCAGCGGGGAATCCGCTTCTATATTTATTACATGAACTATTTTATCATTAAGGATGCTGGAGTATACTGCACATTCAAGCGTCATGCCATCTAATCCGGCATCCTGCTTACGTATTTTGATCGCCTATCTCGATATTATTCTTCTAGTAAGTTACTCTCAGACGGGTTTATGTAACCATCGCCGGAACGACACTGGGCTTCCCCATAACCCATGGTACGCGAACACTCGACATCATAATGTTGAGCTGATCCGATAGGTAAAGATGCGACCGATCATTGTGTCTTTCCTTCAGTCTCAGGCTGTTCAGACGTCATGTTGTTCTTCCTCCTGTTCCTGTCACTCACCGCGTCAAGCTGTATATATAGAGGAAACGTCGGTTTCAGCTGCACTCCCTTTCTCCTCCTCGTACTGCCATCACGTCTTTCATCAGTTTGGACTCGGGCGCGCTGTCTTCCCCGTCGCCCAACATACCATCGTATTCGCGTTAGTCGCCTTGGTATCGTAACCACCGTGCTCACGTGCTAGGCTGGTCCCATTATCAGCTCTGGCTTCAGGTCGTGGCCGGGTTGTTAAATCATTTCATTAGGCCAATTGTACGCGCCATACCTTGTCACCACCCACATCCATACAACTGCCCCTTTGCCGCTAATCTGTTAGGTTCACGATTGATTACGAACGGCACGATTTGGCGGAGTCTTTCCGAAACGAGAAAAAGAACTACCATATAGGGGTCACTGACATCATAATTAGCGCCTGAAGGAGCTGCACCGGCGTTGTGACGACACGGTGCGTCAGTACTCCCCTCACCACTACAGCCGCAGTCCATCGGCCTCATAAAGACCCAACAGACGCAAAGTCCTTTCTTCACTTCACTTACACGACCCCTTTGCAACGCACCTTCGTCTACTGTATAAACATCTATTCACACAACTCCTCTTACGACCGTTACGACCGTTTGAACCTCTACCATGTCTGGACAACCACCCATCTTGACCGCTGAGACTGGCACACCCGCGTCTGAGTGGGCAAAGTCTACCACCACCGCCGCCTTTGTGCGCGAAGACCCCGCGCCCGCAGTGGACTCCTCGGCTTTGCCAGCAGAGTGCCGTCTCGACTCCTGGCGGCGATATACCAGGCGCATACCCCTGTGACGAGAACATCGGCAGCACGGCCGCCAACACTCAGCCCTTCGGCCAGGCTGCAAAGAGTGCTGTGCAGAGCGTCACCGATGCCGCCGCACAATATATCCCAGCTGCCAAGAGCATGGTGGGCTCGATTTCGTCTTACCTTTGTATGTGATGACCTCATGCAATTACCAGCACTCGCACTCACCGTCCTCAACAGCTGGTGCCGGCACCACCACGGACGGCGCCGTCCGTGCATCAGAGCACGACAACTCGCATTCGACCTCGCTGCCCTCGAACGAAACTGAGGGAGCGCAGCCGCGGGAGCATGTTGGGGGCGCGGGGGCGCTCCCCGGCTGGTATTCAGAAGCGGGAGTCACCAAGCTCCCCGACGAGCGCAACTCTAATGGCCAGAGCTCGGTGATCCCAAACTCAACGAATCAAAGCGCAATGACTCAATCCAGCACATACCCGGCGTCGCCTTACCCGGCTACAGCATCGCCTGATACCTCCACCGCATTGACGACCCCTACAATCGCCGTGACAGCCCGCACCTCACTTCCTTCGCAAGAGCCGGTAGGTCAGCAGCCGTTTACGCACCAGGATGGGGCCGGCTCACTCCCAGGCCTCAATCGAGAGGCAGGCGTCGCCGCCTTGCCAGACGAGTTTGGTGGCCCCATTGGCACGACAGGTGCGACGTCTGGAGCGACCGGCACGCACCCGCGCGACTATGCGGCACAGCCGGCGCTCGCGAGACCCGGCGACGAGGCTGGGAATGAGAGTCTCGGCCTCGGCGAGAGGCGGGCTGGCAAAGATGCGGTTGGCGGCGTCGGCTCACTTGTCGGAGGCAAGGGAGAGGAGGGCGTTGCAGTGCTACCTGACGAGAAGGTCGCAGGAACTGCGGATACTGGCGTGAGTGCGCACGGGAAGGGAGAAAAGCTGGCAGAGATGGACGAGTCTGAGCGCGAGGAGCGGTACAAGAGGATGAACGCGCAACCCGATGCCAAGCATGAGGCTCATGGGGCGGAGAGCAAGGTGAGCTATCGTTCTGCTTCAGAGGGCGACTCGAGTGCGAGCTGCGGTGTCCGCGAGGAGAACGGCGAGGGGAAAGAGACGCGAATGGACTTGTTGCACCTAAACATCCAGCCCCGCACATACACGTTGGGCACGCCCAACGCGACGTGGCATGGCATCGGTGTTGGTGCAAATTCCGGCTACCAGGATGGACGAGAGGTAGACATCGCGGATGCGCTGTTTGATGTGGAAGAGGTGCGGGCACCAAAGCTCCAGACAGCACGCTACGAGTTTTGGTATCAGATATACGGTACTCACCCTGCTTGCACCCTAGGGCGACGGCTATGATACAGACTACCATCCGGCCCAGCTGCATCCGATACCCAAAGATGCCCCTGCCGCGGGCACCGGCGCAGCCCCGCAGGAGCAAGATGTCGCGACAAAAGGCGATGCGACGAAAGAGGGCAACGAGGAGGGCGGCGCTGGGGTGCCGGCTGAGCATCATGGAGACAAGGTCAAGAAGGCGGGCTTCCTCGACAAAATGAAGGGCGAGGCAAAGGTGTTGATGGGCAAGATGGAGGGGAAGAAGGGTGTCGCGAAGGTCGAGGAGGGGCGGCGCGTGAAGGCGGGTGAGGCGTAAATCCTATGCAGACTTGAGCACTTGCATGCCGATTGTACCACCGACTAATGTGTGCCTGTAATGATGACCTTGTACGACGTACTTGTGTATCATGTATCAGTATAATTTTGTATCCAAAAGCTGTGTATGGACTGAAATCGTCGCTCGGTATGACCACTGGAAGTCGTATATATGGACACAAATTGCTGGCAACCGATATTCGCACTAATGGGGTAGTGGTAACCTGGGTCGTTGCCATTTGACTTGTGTCGACCCGCCGGGGGTTCGATTCCCCCTTAGTGCATGTGTTGGCGCATGTAGTTTTGACCCTTCCGACGTTATACCGTAACTAGTACAAGGATTTCAAGGCGGAACATAATATCTGGCATTTTCCTTCGTTGCTTCGTCCCATTTTCTTCCGCCATATCAATGCACAATAATAGCCATCCTCATTGAAGCAACGTGCACCATGAACTTCATCTGTGGATTCTAATCCTGACTGCCTTGAGGCCGTGCACATCAGTTGACCGCCTCAAGACGCTCATTTACCATGAGTGGGGGCCCAACACGATACCTTTCTAACTCCTCGGTGCTGTAAATAGCAGCTGTCGCGGTTCGGCCACGCGCTGCGAGCCCCAGGTGTGCGACGCCTAGACTGTAGATGCGCACAGGAAACCGGTGCCGTCGTCGGACTGTTTAGTAGTCCGTGTACGCGCGCGGCCATATGGGCGCTGGGTCCTGGTTATCGTGCGGCGATATGGCTGCTCATTGTACATCGAACGCTCTCCACGTTGCCACTGCCGTCATGCGGGAGGTGGTCAGGCCCTTCCGCGGTTGGTATAAGAGAGGTTAGGCATGCGCTCCACAGGCTCTCACCTCGGCTTGATTCTTCACCACCAGCGGTACCTGCACCCGTGAGCTCCCCTTGACCACATAGCGCGATGCCTTTCGGAATTGGAGCCATCAATGCTGTCCGCACTACATTCTACGTCATACTGGTCAGTAAACATCACAAGAACGGGAAGAGAAGACGATGTAACGCTAATATTCGCTTAACGTAGTTCATGTTCTCCGCCGTCATGATTGGCTTGACGGCGGCACGCTTGGAATACACGACTCACCTCCCACCTTGGGACCCGCTCAACCAGGGCCACTCGTTCTACAACCCCATTGTCGCCGAACTGCTGGCATCGTCGTGCCTATCCTTGCTATGGTCGCTGTTCGCGTGAGTACGGGATTGTCTGAATCTGTATAACGAGAGCGTTAACATGATTTTGTATTATACACATACTCTAGGCTACACATCCTCTTCCCAGGTTGGACGTTTGAATACGGCATCTTGTCCAGCTTCTTCGGAGAGATGCTGGGGCTCTTCTGCCTCTTCGTCCTCTGGCTCGTGGGAGCCGCCATCTCCTCCGTGAGTGACTCGTCTCCATGCAACCCTGAGGTCATGGGTCCGCGTAATTACGTACTGACTCGCCACGTACAGACAATGTGGGCGGAGCTCGGATGGTGCCACGAGTACGAGGCATGCCGACTCCTGACAGCCCTTGTCGCGTTCGCGTGGCTCGGCTGGGCGATGCTGCTCTTCCTCCTCTTCATCAGTGTGCTCTTCGCCGTCATGAACCGCGCCCTGTTCTGGCAGATGCACGGGCGGTACAACCCTCGCGCTAGCACCTACTAAATCCACTGCATCAGCATGAGCCATTGTGTTGATGATGAATTCAACGAAGACTAATGCATGCCGCGCTTTGATGAGCGCAACGTCTCTCCTTGATGACTGAGGAATGGGTAGAGTTTATTTGCGGTTTCCCCCACGCTGTCGAACAGTGCATGTAGCTCCTATATGACGAATAGATGTAATAAAATTACAACTCACTGGGACTGTAATGAGCGCCCCATCCCTCTCCTTCCATCAAAGAGCATCTGAGAAGCTTAGCACGAGGCACTCAAATGACCTTAGATGTGCCGACCTTCAACATAAAATATAGAGCGAACAAAGTCGTCTCACGCCCGCGGCGGACGCTGCTCAGTATATCTTATACTAAGCCTGCGGCGACCTGTAGAAGTATCCATCTAGAAATCCTCAGTATCTCTTTTACGTTAAAGAAGCAACATACTCCGTATCACGGTGCAAGTCCTGATCTGACGTATGTTGCACGATGTCCACGAGGCACTAGACCGCTAAGGCGACTTTCCCCCGAGCCGTGATATCTGTATGCTCAGAGACATGATGCTGGAAGTACTTAATGCGTGTTGGCTTTCACTATGATCATCAGTCGTGGTCAGCTTTGTCATTGTGACCATGTCGTGACAACATACTCCTACAAACCTAGGGCGGGGTATTTGCCAGTATATTCATTCAGACCGCAGCAACCTTGTTAAGGTTATTGGCTAAACCTGATGAAATAGTATTGGCCTGCAAAGAAGATGTCAAGATTCATCACCTGTCCGATATGTTGTGCGACATATGACAGATGCACTAGACAACATTGATCGGCTTGCGCGTCGTCGCGGCAAGGACGCGCGCCCCTCTAGTAGAGGTCAATAAAAACGCACCAAGTATGTAGGTTGTACTGTAGTTATCGAACAATCCCATTGCAACCTCTCCCCCAACAAGACCCTGTTACAATGCCAACATACGTGATTATAGGTGCTTCGCGTGGTATAGGACTGGAAATAGTCCGCCAGCTGGCAGGATACTCTTCCTGAGCTAGAGCGTTCATAGCTCACCTCATATATATAGGCCACTGAGCCTCAGAACACCGTGGTCGCGGTCGTACGAAACATCAGCGCGTCAAAGTATCTTGCTGAATTTGTTGCCAATGGCGGACGTCAGAATGTACACGTTCTCCAAGCCGACGTTGTCGACGATGCCGCAATGAAGGTTAGCAATCTGGTTTGTGGAGGGGGTGCAATACTCATCAAACGCCCAGAAAGCTGCAGAGAATGTCTCTGGGATTGGCAATGGAGCTGTGGATGTCTTGATACACAATGCTTCACGTCAGCCTCACAGCACCGTGCACCGAGGATTCTTTGATTAGTACAACCGCTCACTTAGTAATCGACGCCAAAGCTTGGACTAACAACGTCTTATCCAGTCCGGATGGTGGCGAGCTAGACAAAGACTTCTTGGAGAACGTGAGACACCCATGGTCTTGAGATGCGCCGATCATGCTAATGCTCAGGCGGAACATAGTTCAAGGCAAATGCCCTCGGAGTGGTACATTCCGTCAACGCATTTCTTCCGCTGCTCCGCAAGGGCTCTGCAAAGAAGATAGTCGTTATCGGCACCAGTATGGGGCACCTCGACTTCACATGGAAGCTACGCATCGAGACAGGCGTGGCATATGGTGCATCGAAGGCCGCCGCTGACCTGATCGTCACGAAGTACGCGGTACTCCTTGAAGACGAAAACTTCATCGTGACAGGTCTCCTTCCTGGTTTGGTCGACACGAGTGCCACTGCTATTGATGCACGTAAGTAGTAATCACGTTCATGGGAAGGGACTTCACTGACGTCTGCTACGCGCCTGCAGCCGATGAGGAGACTATCGCAACATTGGGGCGTCGGATGGAGAAATTAAAGAAGGCAAACCCAAACTTCGACACCACGCCTATGAAATTGGAGGCCGGAGTACATCAGCTGTTGGAGGCTATACAATCTCTGACTCCTGCAGACAATGGCACCCTCAAATTTGCTGGAGGACATAAATTTTAGATGGAGATGTTGTATCTCAATGGAATGCGTGTATGACTCGCAAAGTGCGGGTATGCATCCAATTCGCAGGAACATAATGGACGAAGTTGATGAAGGCCTAACAGAGACTTACCAGTTGCTTTTGCGTTCGTTCTTGTTGACGTAATCTTGATAGCATCAATAGTTACACAATTGAGTCGTTATACGGTATCGATTGCCCGAGAGAAACACGCGGTCGCGACCAGCCTGAGAAGATGCGTGAAAGGGAGGTCCTTAGACATGTCCTTGATATACAATAGTGCTGCGTGCTGATATATACAGGGTGAGTGTGCAATGTCAGTCGTTGCGTATGCAAAATATATATGCAGATGTGCGAAGCAGATTGATGAAGACGGTGCTCAGCCAACGCCCCACACTTCGAGGCCGACGCACTCGAAGCGAACGTTTTCGCCTTGGCGTGGACCGGTCGAGCATAGCGGCTCATTACCAAACGTGGGGCACCATGCAGAGGAGCCGTCGATGAGGGTATCGTCGAGGTATAGGCCGTAACGACCTTCTCTGCGAATGATGACCTCATTTAGACCAAACATTTCTGCTAATCGGACGTGGGAAGAACATACCCTCCGCCAAAGGACAAATACTCTGTTTCGCACAGCGCTACGTAGTCGTTCTTGCCTGTCCATTTGTATATATGCAGGCGCTTCTCGGATGTCAGCCGCCACAAGAACCTATGAGGGGATGACAGTTAGCGAGCATATTTATAGGGCAGGGAGATAAGGTGCACGCACGACTCCCCGCTTCCATAGTATGATCCCTTTGACTGGTGGATCCCCTCGCCCATCCATGCACCGAAGACCGCGTCGCCAGAATCGCGCATAATGACCAACGTGCCGCGCGTATGACTCTGGCAGCGGGCGTAGAGGGTGTTCAATGAGATGCCGTGCTGGTCTAGACTGTACAACAAGGACCACGATCGAGGTAGACGCGCCAAAGCAGGGAAGTGTGGGCGTAGCTGGAAACTCTCTAGTCAGGGAAGTGAGTTCTTCACATTCAGCGACCGTTGCTCACCATATCCGCCAGCTCAACCGTTAGCACGGGCGTCGTAATCTCCCGTCGCCCGACTAACCGCACACTGATCTTCTCCACGTTCGCCTTGTCAAACTCGAAGCCCTTATTCCACTCTCTGTCGCCCCCGAAGCCCGGCGCGCCGCTTGCGGGCACGAACGGTTGCGAGGCGAACGGAGACCCATGCGTGATGGCCGCATCAGCCGCGCCGGATGCTGCCTTACTGATCGTGCCCAACACCTGCGAGGGCAATGCTGTTGGTAACGTGGTTGTGTGGTGTGCGCCAGGTTGATGTACTGTATGCTCTTCATCATGGCGCAGAGTCTCGGTAGACGCTCTCACGTGTGGAACGGGCCTTACAGCTGACGAAAGGAAAGAAGAGACCCAGCGCGAGGGAAGCGATGTGGGTGTGAAAAAGGACGATTGTGCACGTTGCACTTCGGGGTTAGATATGCGCGTTGGCGAGGAGGGCGGGAGGGACGGCGAGCGTAGAGGAGCACTGCTGTGTTCAGACCTGCTCTGCTGGCGCGCCCCATGACGTGATTGGCGAACCTCGGGAAGGGGAAATTCGGGAGAAAGATCGACGAGGGTCTGTTCTTGAGCAGGTCGTGGGTCCCCGTCTGGGGGCGGTGTGCGCGAAGACGAAGGGACAGGGGTCGTCGTGCGCGTAGAGCTTGTGCTCGAAACGTTCTGCAAGAAGGCCAGTGGATCGTCCTCGTTCCTCAGAAGCTCGTCGAGCAGACCGCGCTTGCTCTTCTCCGTGGCCGCCTTCGCGTCCTCCGTGAATCGATCGAAGAACTCGATGTTCTGAATCGGAGAAAACGGGGTCATATGCGAGGCAGATCCGGAGTCTTGTAGCGGATCCTCAGTCGCGGGTACAGATACAAACGCCCCAAAGTCCGAGTCTGTAGAGGCTGTTGAGTGTGTCCTTGCGTGCGGCTTCGAGATCGATGGGCGCCCTGCGCGGTGATTGGGAGGAGTGGGTACGGGCGATGCCCGAGGCGTGGGGGGAGAAAATAAGGTCGAGAAGAGGTCTTCATTGGAGGCGACGCCCGCGGTGCTCGAAGAGTTCGCTGGGAGAGGAATGAGTGGGCTTGGCAAGGGCCGTGCCATCGCCTTTTGACCTTGGGGTTCGTGGCTAGAAGCAGACAATATCGTGAGAGGCCGTCTTCATCTATATCCTTCGTCAGACAAGAATTTCCTTGAGCTGAGAAGGTTACAAGTATCGAGGCACTGCCCACGAGTGACTGTGCTTTCCCTTACTCGGCAATAACAGAACAACAGAATTGTGTAACTGACCAGCGATGACCACTTCGCCACCTGCCCTTGTTCAATAGCAAATCCCGAGACTTATGCAAGAAACAGAGATGAACGATAGACCACTGGCAATGCCGTACGGCTCGGGGCTGTTGTTGACTGCATTAAGCTAAGAGAGCCCATAACCTTTGTCCGTGCGCATACACCGGCGCCTATTACGAATGTCTCACATGAGCGCTTATATATTCACATTGCGACAGACAACTTAGATCTGCTGAACGAAACCTGTCGATGTCTTCTGCAATCATTTACGGTCCAAAGATTCACGATAACATCCGGAGGAACATTCGAGAAATTATGCTTGACAGGATGGCTGACTTAGAGATTCAGCGGCACATAGTGTGAATGGCTGGTTACAATATTGTAGTACATGAGACAACACATGCTCCACTTCAGAGCGTATACAGCGGTTCTCCCTCGCTGGCTTGCGAGCTTGCATTTATGCCGGCTTGAACTTTCCAGCATCAGCAGGCTGCAGGGAGCCTACAGCTTCCAAAATTCGCCGTGCCCCCACTTCGACAGTCAATGGCTTCGGCGCTGCGCTTGAATCCCCCCTCCCATTTTAGCTAGCACCTTTTCCAGTGTAGCCTTCGCAAGAGCTGCGAATGGGTCAGTTCTTCGCCCACTCTGTGAATGCGACAGGACAAACTCACTGATGTCAGTGGCAGTGTCAGTGGTATCGACTAAGCCGGGAATTATGCCTGTGATGATGAATCCCTCTCCCTCCAGCATTACAGCGTATTTAGTTAGAACCATGTCCGCGGCGGCCTTCGAGGTCCCGTATACCGCCGCAGCCGACATGTGCATGTTCCACACGAGCTCCCGCTGCCCGACAGGAGAGCTGAGTACTGCAACCTTCTTCGCGGAGCCATTGCGCAGGAGAGGCAGAAAAGCGTTCATGGAATGCACAATTCCGAGCGCGTTTGCTTTGAACTGTCACCCCGACGTGTGTCAGTCGGGCAATCAGGGAGCCGGAGTACGGGTGGTGGACTCACATAGTCCATAAAGTCCTTGTCTAGGGCATCGTCGTCCTCGCTGAGCGACGTTGTTCAGAGTTCGATCGCGATGTGAAAGAGCGGCTCACTAATCGAGGAAGCCTCTGTACATTGTAGCCATGTTCAGGTGCGCGGCGTTATGGATAAGGACATCAAGAGCACCCCCGCTGATGCCTGCAACTTTCGCAGCCGCAGCCTATCGCGCTACGTGCTCAGCGACATGATTGTACTTTCGACGTAGCAACTCGCCTTCGTTGCGGCTGGGTCTATGATGTCGCCTTCCAGCACATGCACGTTCTTCCGCTCGCCGCCTGCCAGGAAATCCACGAGATGAGTGGATGTATCGGCGTTGCGTACCACAGCGAAGACTGTATTTTCAGGGTGCGCAGCCTGACATGGCAAGTGAGCAAGCGTTAGGTCCTGATCATAAGACAGCAGCACGTACCAGCTGGCGAACCATTTCCAATCCAATACCACGCGAAGCACCAATAATTGCGTAGGAAGGCATGGTGATGACCTCGTATATGACTATTGGGGATGGCGCAGTTGGCAGGCCACACAGTCGTGCTATATACACATCACGCTTCTCGACTTTCACCTGTCAGTTCCCCGCGATGCGAGCGCTCACGATTGCAGTTGTCAGGGAGAAGGCAGGAGAGTCATCCGCGCATATGCGTGTTGACACTTCGGCCCCGCCTTGAATGACTTGCCTCTTGACGACAGAGCTACCTTTCAGAGAAACGCCTACGCTAGGAGGACTGACCAAGCGGTTCTCACTGCGCCGACTGTATCGTGATTGTCTGAACCACACGACATCTGACACAATGACGTATTTTGTTCTCAGACGAGTCACTGTGGGTATTTGCCTGGACTTGCGCAGTCGCTGGGACAGGCCTGGTCATGGTAGTCTCGGGACCGGCGGCATGGTTACATCGACGGCGACTTTTGGCTTCAGTAAAGGCGTCGCAATGTGGGAGCCCTATGTGTCGATCAGCAACGATACGCCACCAATAAACAAAAACCGTCAGGAACGCACCAGCTCCGGAGGTTCTGTGAGCACCCAGTTGACCCACGGACTGAATTGAACCCTATAAAAGATGAAGAGTCTACCATGCAAAGCACACGAAGACAGAAGTTGAGCAGTTCTTTAGCACTTCTTCCATGTTTCCGCCGTGTCACACGCAGAACTTTATCTAGGTGGATGCATGATGATCAGAAGAGGCCAGACAGACGGGATACTAGCTGTAGCACTTGGCTGTACAGCTTTATATGATATAAACCTAAACTATGCAGAAACGTCGCCATAGTCTCGCAAGATTGGCTGCTGAGGGAAGTGGCTGTAGATGCTGTCGTCAGACATCCGGAATACCGGCCCGGACCTCATTTTCAGACTCCGAAAAAAGCTGGCCAATCACAGAATTGGCTCAGCGCGCCTCGCACAAATGGCTCATGCATAACCACGTCCTGCCAGGTCCTTCCTCCTCCTAACGTCTCCCTCGACTTTTCGATCAACGCCTGCAAACTCCTTGACTCGGCTTTTAACTTTCTTGCTGTCTGCCACTAACATCGGTCTCGGCGCCGCTATCCCTCAAAAGTCGTGGCTACGGACGTTTTGCGAAGACTGCGCGTCCGCGAACAGCTATGGTGCATGTGTCTGGCTATTGTTGACAAGCTCAATGGATGTAGATCTTCGTGCTCCAAGGTAGCGGTCCGGAAGGCGAGGATCGTCGAGTGGGAGGTATCCTCACGCAGCTCGACGTCCTCGGCTTCGTTTAATAGCTAACACGCCTTCCGCAGTTCCTAACCACCTCACGATGGCGATCATGCTTGTCGCTGAATGGCAGCGTTCATGTGCTGCCCCTGTTCTAGTCACTAGAAGGATGGCAGATGATCTCTGGGCTATAGTATCCCCACTCGCAGGACGGCTGGTCTGTCGGAAGTCTCAGGGTTCCTCGATACAAACACAGCTGGTTTTATGATATACCTTATGGCCTTTGTCGGCGTCCCCCACTTCTGGCAGTAAACATCCGGTGCACTGGAAAAGGAACCACAAGGCCACTTAAGCTCCACTTCGTCCCGGTTCTACTGTATGCGCTTAGCTCTTCAAAATAATCCTGCGCCCGCAATTGGCCTCCAATATCCGGTTCTATCTCTTGACTGGTTCACGGCATCCCCCATGTTCTAGCTATCTTGATCTATCTCTGTGATACGCCTCATGATTGCGGTGATGGGTGTTTGCGCTTCAACTGCATCTGACTCGGGGACTACTTGTTAATTGGCGCATCACGTTGGTCCTCTCGGGGCATAGTCTAGCGCCTGTTCAGTCTAGCATGTGTCTGCGCCCTCAGATGGAGGTAAGCGGTCGATTTCTCTGTTTTACTGCACACTTTACTTGGATATATGCGAGGCACACAACCATGGTGAGCCTGCGATTAATATGCACCTGTCTTCAAAGCGGCTAAGGATATTATCCCTGGAATGCCTACGCGCCACCGTCCTGTTTGCTTTTATTTGCGCAGCTTACATAATCTAAATGCGAGCGACTCTTCATCTTAACCCAGAACCAGCCAAGTTTATTTCCCGCCCTCCCGCAACATGAAGTTCACAACCCCCATGTTTTTGCTCGCGGTCTGCATTGCACTTGTGCCTCTCGTCGCTGCATCCAGTAACGGGATGGACATGTCGATGGACTCGTCTATGAATCTCGCCCAGGGGGAGATGTTACCGTATCTGCACTTCACGCCTGGAGACACGCTGTGGTTCTTGGGATGGGTACCGTCGAGCTCGGGCGCAATGGTGGGGGCTTGCATCGGCCTATTTTTACTGGCAATGATTGAGAGGTGGATTGCTGCTGGCCGAGCCGTGATGGAGCTGCATTGGCGCAGGAGGTGAGTCTGTGTTGCATTCGGACGGCGTCGTCGCTGCCTCTTTGTCGAAATATCACTAATCACGTTTCGTTGCAGTGCGCGCGTCGCTATGCAAGAAAAGAACGCAGCCGGCCTCCCGGTCGCGTACAGTTCATCCGACTCAAAGTCGCCATCAACAGCGGTCTCCATCGCGTCGCTCCCTGATCGTACTACTCTGCGCACATTCCCGCCCTTCATGTTTGCACACGATTTGCCCCGAGGCGTGGTCTACATGGCGCAGTCGTTGCTGAACTTCTCTTTCATGCTTGCGGTCATGTGCGTTGCCTTCTTCCGGATTCCTCCATTCTACTCAGTGCCAATGGGCCTATCTGATATCCGCTCCCACAGGACGTTTCAGCTTGGCTTCATCTTCGCGCTTATCGTTGGGCTTGGCGTTGGAGAAATGCTCTTTGGGCGGTACACGAGCCACTCGGCGCTGCATTTGGTCTAGGCGGCGGTGGGCTGGCAGTGGATAACGGAATGCTTCATGTAGTTGGACTGATGTACGACATACTGATGAGACGTTCCTTGCACGGATTGAGAACTTGTCAGGCGGTCGTGGGTATCTGGATACTTGTTTCGTGTGGACTCGGGTGGTTTGGACCGTTCTGGTAGCAGGAGGCGGTGGGTGCTGGTGCCTACTAGCAACTCTAAGTCCGCGGATTTGAGAATTGAGGTGGTCATGATGTGGCGGCACGCTGTGTGGCGCAGTCCGGGTCCTGTCAGTCTCTGACAATTGCAATCGCATGGTATGCGGTCGGTAACATTCCTTCCATGTTGGGCCTGCGTATGAGATTCGGTGAATGCAGCTTGCCTGCGCTATACCGCAGTTCTCGTAGCACATTCACGTTTGCTGTACGTGTGCACTACACCTCCCGAACGACGCCGCAGGGTGTAGCTTGAGTATCACATAGAACTGTATAGGGTCCGACAATACATGGATTAGATAGGGGAGATAAGATCGCTGATCGGGGTGGAAAAGTTCTTTCACCATCATTTGTCCCGGGACAAATAGCTACCTGCCACAATATCAGAACTGTGCCCCAGGACGTTGCCCCTTCCGTCCTCTCGACGACGAGCCATTGCTCTGGAATATCGTTCAGGTTCATAAAATCCACGATTTCCAAGCCATGTCGTTTGGTACACCCCCATCGTTACCTACCGCTGCGCAGCAATATAAGTGAGTCGAGCCGTCGTTCCCGGCGATCCCATCGCTTCTCGTACTCACGCCATAAACAGCTCCTATGTCGTGGATCCGAAATGGCAGCGCACCTTCTCCACGGTGTGGGCGACCGCCGCCGGCGTCGCTATTCTTGTCTCGCTGCCCTCTGTTATTTTGGCGTTAAGGAGCGGTCGATTATTTCGCGGCTTTTTCGGCGTCTCTGAACGTATCGGCGGGGCGCGGTACAAACCCGTCGCCTCGCCAGAGACGAGTCCCGTACAAGGCCGGAGGAGAATTTCTGCCATCGTGGAGATGCTCGCGTCTCTGTCTTGGTGGAGCCTCCCGGCTATTGAACTGACATTGGGACAGAGTCCGTGACTTTCCGTTTTTGGTGTCAAGTGAATGACGCTGATGTTCTTTACAGTGCTGCTCATTGCCGGGTATCTCGTACTCCTGCTTATATGCATCATTAGAGATGTCTCCCTGATTACTTACCCAAACAGGGGTGGTAAGTTGTCAGCGCTGCTCGTAGGAGACCCACAGTCAATTGATTTACGTGTACAGGATTCATGGCCCTGGCCCAGTTCCCGGTCGTTTTTCTGTTCGCGACCAAGAACTCTATAATGTCGCTTCTTTTAGGTCCCGGGAACGGCTATGAAAGGCTGAATTATATACACCGTTGGGCTGGCCGCGGCATGCTTATAGGGGCCTTGATCCACGGGTCGCTTTGGATTCGCAACCACCTAGTATACAATATTCCTATTATTGGTCAGCAGAAGGAAACCTCTGGCGTCGCAGCACTTGGTGTTCTCTGTGGTCTCTTCCTGACGTCCCTGAGGCCGGTCAGGCGCTATCTCTACCAAGCGTTCTTCGTCACTCAGTGAGTTCATCACAGCATGAACAGTGCTTGCCTTACTTACCCTATTAACTAGTATACTTGGTTACGTCGCATTTTTCGTCACTATTTGCTACCACACGCCGTACGCACCGCCCTGGATATTCCCGCCTCTCGCGTTCTATGGCTTGGATATCCTGCTGCGCATGTTCCGGTACCGTGTCAAAGACGCAACCCTTGTTCCTGTTGACAGCAACATGACCCTCGTGCGTATCTGTTGCACAATGGGATGAGCTCATCTCATATTTCTGAGTCAGATACACGTTCATGACTGTCACGAGGGGTGGCAAACCGGTCAACACGTCCGCCTTCGTGTCTTCTTCTCTGGGCGAATTTTTGAGTCTCACCCATTGACGATTGTCAATGCACCCTCATCCACGTCATCGGTTTCGAGCGGTTCGCTTATCCTTGCCGCGCGCGTCAAGGGCGATTGGACGCGCGCGCTGAACGATTACGCGCTGCGCGAGCGGGCCAGCTTGAAGGGCAACGAGAAGGGGGCGCCGGACGGCGTGCCTGTGCATGTCATGCTGGACGGCCCTTACGGGGGGTGCAGCGTCGACCTCGGCAGATACGAGAGCGCCATGCTACTGGCGGGCGGTTCCGGCGCGAGTTTCACGCTCAGTCTGTTGGATGATATTGTGACGAGGTGTGTCAAACTTGGTCGGCCGGGTGGAGAGAAGACGACACGCATTGAATTCGTGTGGTGTGTCCGGTCCTATGGTCAGTTTATGACATTGATATGGGGAGCTGTGTTGCTCACTAACCGACACGTATCAGGCTGCATCGAATGGTATGCGCCCATACTCATGGACCTCGCCCATACGGTTGCAAACACGTCGCTGGACCTGCATATCTCCATATTCGTGACCTGTCTGTGCAATCCAGAAGCCGTACCGCTGATCCCCAACTCCGACGTCTGCATTCTTCGGCCATCCGTCGCCACTTTGCTACAGGAGCTTGTAACGCCACCTTCAGACAACGGCGCAGACGACAACGATGGGAACTCCTCATTGAAGGCAAAGCTGAACTGGTCGGGTCTTGGGGGCGGCGTGGCAGTTTGCGCCGCGGGTCCGGAGTCTCTGACAACGGAGACTCGAAATGCGGCTGCGAAGGTTGCGCTGACGAGAGGTCTGGAGATTGGCGGAGTTGGTCTACACACGGAGACGTTCGCTATGTAACTAATGTCGACAGCGCGATGAGGAATTGTACTTTAGTCTTTCAAATGAGAATGCACCCAGGGGTCGAACGTGGAAGGTACGACTACTTCTATGCCTGCTTAGGCTATTTGCAACTCCGCGACATCTACAATTTCCACTTAATCATCAAGAAGCCTCCACACTAAAATCAAGGCATCAGTCTGGATTCTATATATATTCATGCTTACCGTGCGGTGTATGTACGGCTTCGCGACGTCATACTATGATGAATGTGTTTCGTTTTTAGTCTTGAGGACACTTCGGCAGAATATGAGAGGTGCTACATATTTTAACGCGAGAACAATATGAATCATGTCTTCATAGCACAATCTACGCACAATCTACATCAAACTGGAGCTGGAGGCTTGGGCCGCCGATTCAATATCCGCGGAATCTAATCTAATCTAGAGCGCCCGCACCCTAATACGTCAGTCTACCACACCCCAGTCGGCGACTGTGCCATCATGCTGTCCATCGTCCTTCATGTCGAGCTCAACTAGTTCTGAACGCCGCTCGACAGAATATTTGGTACCGAGGTGGAGACGGACCCTATCGACATCTAAAACTCAACAGCCTGCTAGCATCTCTCTTGTTTTTGCACAACCAGAGCCTGGTTCGAGACTGCGGTCGGCGATCGACCAATTGCCCGCATTAGCTCCCGACGATAGTTCGAACGCAGGAGGAAACACAGTTTCCAAGAAGCGTGAACGGATTAAATCCAGCTCAATGGGCGGAACGAATAGCTGGGAGGGTACGGACAGGAAGCGGTCGAGAACGGGTTCAATCACAGGTGTGACTACAAATGCTTCCCAAGGTATAGCTATACTCAGACATTTCCCGGAATCAGAACAAGAAGGTGGGGATTTGGCCTCCGTATATACGCATATACTAACCTATGATTACGCCTAGTACTTGCAGAGTCACAAAATGCAGCGCCGCAAGCGGACAGCTCTGGGGCAGACCACTCTGCTGAGACTGCAAGCCATGAGAGAGGGTTTCACGAGCGAATTTGTGCGTCACATGTCTCATAGTGGTAACGTATCGAGTGGACACGTCAACTGTAACTTTCACAGTGCTACCTACATCACAGGATTTGTCGCCGGAGTCACTCCAACCGCAAGCCAATGGACCACTGGCGTCTTCACCAGAATCATTACAGCCTCAGCCTGAGGATTCAGTACCATTTCCGAGTACTGAGTCTGAACCCTCACAACCTCAGGTGAAGCAGAAGTCGTCTCGTACATCTTGGTTCAGCTCGTTCTCCCGGGCGCGTGGTAGGGAGCAAAACATCATGGCCAACCCACCCTCAAAGCCTCCACCCGTACCCGATGTATTTTCAGCTTCTAACTCCGGAGATTCCGCGATAGAGGTACCACAGCTGTCCGACCCTACCCCTACGCGGTCGATCCCACGGCCGTCCCAGCCGTCGTCCAACTCATCACCTGCGTCTCCAATCACAGCTTCGCTTCTTCCCCAGCCTCAGGTGGCACTGATGTTCGCCACGGAGTCTCACATCGTCGTGTCACCATCTGTCTCATCCGTAGATGAGGAGGTACCACGGCCACGGACAGTTGTGCCGTCCTCCTGCAGCAGCCCGCCAGTAACCGCTGTGGTACAGAGCCAGAGCGAGGAGGCGGTCACCATGGGAAGGAAACCGTCCGTAACGACATTGAATCCGTCGACCAGTAGATTCTCTCTTCGAATGCCACTGTTAGGAAGGCCAAAAGTGCCTTTACAACAAGCAGTTCCTAGTTCCATCGATAATCAGAGCGGACCGTCCGTTCAAGGACCACGTGGCCAAGCAGATGCGGCCGCCAAGTATCTGGGTGAGCATCAAATTGTGATTGTTGAACGGCCTTTTAACACCACACAGCGCCAGAAACATCTTCGCTAGCCCAAGTTCAGGGCGATACCTCATCACCACAGTCAGTACCACCTCAAGGTCCGGAAGCGTCGGCGATATCTGTCCCAGATACAGCCGAGGTGTCCGCTCCTTCTGAGGCTATCAAGAGCGTGTCCTCATCGGAGAACGAGAAGACACCGAGCGTTCAACAAGCGCAAGATTCCAAGGCTGCATCGTGGTGGGATTATGTTGGGTGGAGTCGTGGTTCGCAGCATGTTCACGAGGAGCATGAGGCGGACGCTGAGACACAGAGGGGCGAGAGTGTGCAGGCGCAGCCTGATGACATTGCTGCCACAGCGTCTTTGCAACCACCCGAGCCTTCGCAGGAGCCCTTAGCATCTCAACCACCTGCGCATTCGGTGGCGGCGGACACTAACCCTGTGTTGGAAGCGCGGAGCGAGCCCCCGGAGACCATTGTTCCCGAGCATATATCACAAAGTACGTCGGGATCTGACCACAAGCCGTCGTCCATCTTTTCGGCGGAGACGGCGAAGAGTCATGGCTCGACATGGTACTCTCCGTGGGCATGGTATCCAATGTCAGCGCGCCCATCTCCGAAGGACGCTGGCCAATCCACACCTTCCAGTCCGCAGGATCCGGCGTCCATTGATGCCCCTCTCCCGGTCGAGTCTGTAAAAACGGATGCGGAGATGATCAAGGAGCGCGCGCTTGCCAGGGAAGAATCACTTCCGGAGCCTCCAACAGTCACTGTTACCACCGGCTCTAGTCCCGCACCCGAGGAGAAGCTAGTCTCGCCTGTGGACCAGTCGCGAAACCCCATAGAATCGTCGATAACATCGAATCCTTCGGGCTGGATGAGCTTCCTGATGACTCGGGCGCTGTTGACAAAGACTGTGACAGATACCGGGACGGAGAGGGACGAGAATGGCATGGAAGTGATGAACGTAGACGACCAGCAGGACAGTTCCTCCGCAGCTGTGACTATTACCACAGATCCCCAAGCTACTCAGCGCCAAGTGGTGGCTTCGTCTCCGTCGAAACACCCTCTCTCTCCTACTGTACAAGACGACAAGAGTGCCGCTCTTCCCCCCTCATCTGCATCAACCAGACGAGATGTGAGGAGCGGTGAAGCCTTCAAACATGTCAATGCTCGGCCACCCTCTCCGGCGCCCTCGAATACTTCCAAGATATCCATTGCAACCTCTCCTCGCCCTTCTCCCCGCAATCTGGTTCTGCCGACGTGGGAGGATACATTTTTGTCTCCGCCCCGCTCCAATGTTCCTCCGAAGCCGCCGTCGGGGAAGTCAAAGCTCTCTAAATTCTCCTCGCTGGTCAGCGGTGTATTGTTTAATCAAGAAGACCGGGATAGCAAAGGGAAGGGCAAGGAGAAGGAGAAGACGACAGATTTCATGCTCTTTGGCAAGGAGTTACCGAAAGCTCTCAATGTTGTAGAGAGTCACTTGGATCCATACTTACTCAACGGGGGCTGTAGAGTAGCCGTCATTGGGGTAGCAGGCTGGTCGCCCGGTGAGTTAAGAGTGAGCGTGCAGCGTGCTGTACACTAACCTGCGCCACTCAGGGGCCGTCACGAGGACCCTTGGCGGCGGAGTGAGTTGCTCTTGTAGTTTTCACGGCACCCAGATCTCTTATATTCTCTGCCGTAGCTGCCTTCTTCGAGCAAGAAATTCGTCGAGATGACATGTCAAGCGTTGGAGCAGTTCGAGCAGGAGCATGGCTTCAAGTTCAAGAAGATCACCAAGATCCCGCTTGAAGGCGACGGCACAATTGAGCGGAAAGTGTCGAAGTAAGTTTAGAGTTTCGCGTCACCAGACAGGTGATACAAGCTTTGGTCACTCAGGGTTCATGACCACTTGCTTTCGGATGACGATTGGATGGAGGACCTTCACGCTGCCGACGTAATTTTCGTTGCGAGCCATTCCCAGGGATGCATTATTGCGACACATCTCGTTGATAGGCTGCTGCGAGACGGCCACATCCTCACATCCCGCAGTGTGACCACTATTGCAAAGACTGCTGCCTCCATAGCTCCAGGAGGTCCTGCGATTGCAATCACTCAGGCCCAGCGAGTCTGCTTCTTGGCGCTCTGTGGCATTCATTTAGGACCTTTACGATATCTTGGAACAAGCAGTTTACTCCAGCCGTATATCCAGGTATGTATCAAATCACCGGTGTTGCCAATTTTGGCTTTTACTTCCTATGCGTAGTATTTTGAGAATGCTGCCGCCCGCGAATTATTCGAGTTCCAGGTGAGAGATCCCCTGGTCGCCTTCGAATATCACTCACAGATGCCCCGAAGAACACAGAATCGCGACTGTCCAAGAATTATACAAGGGCTCTACGGAACGTGATGGATCATGGCGTGAGTCGCTAGTACTCGTGATCCTATCACGGAGCTAATACATATCAGACCAAAACCGTATACATTGCATCGCTCAACGACCAAGTTGTTCCGATCTATTCTGGGCTTTTCACCGCCGCTTCCCATCCGCGTATCTTACGCGCCCTGTATATTGACGGTGATGCATATCAGTAAGCCGCCCATTTATCAATTTGACTCAACTTTCAATGACATCGGGCGGGTCTTCGAAGCTCCTCCGATTTTCTGTCCAACCTGCTAGCTCTCCTCATTCGAGTCATGAACTCTGGATTGTCTGATGGTGGTTTACTCAACCATCTTTCCGAAGCAACGGCTGGAACGCTCAGTGGCGTAGGCCATTCATCTGTCTACGAGGAGCCTGCCACATTCTCGTAAGTGGTACTATGACAATGTCTTGGCGGTCTATTCATAGCCGCGGTCCAGTCTGGCTGTGAAATACTTCTTCCTGACGACAGATGGTGAGAGCGAAGATTCCGGCCTTTCTGTTGGACCATTCAATGCTGTCGTGGAGCAGAACGATTATGAGGTGACGTTCCTTCTCGTAGAGACGCGGTGTCAACAACTAACCGCTCCCTCGCTCACTACGTTAGATCCCGTGGGCGCTCCGCGACATGATTGCGGACGAGCGGGTTGCCCACTTCTTTGCGCAGGAGTTCGCGCAGCTCCGTGATGCATTCGACGACTGGCAACCTAAGACATCCATTCTGCGAGATGTGAAGAGGAAATTACAACCGATACAGCGTCTCAACTCGTTCACGTCGTCTGTTAGCAAGCTCTAATCACGCATGCCTTGCAATCTCCACATTAGATTCACGGACTTATAGGATTCATCTCATACGACAATATCGTGCTCACATGTTGTATCATTAGGATCTACAGTCCATACCGACTCTGCGCTCAGTACAGTACTCTTGCGTTAATATCGTCATGTGTTCGCAGCTTCTCGAATGCATACAAGGTTCTTGGTTCCCAGTGGCTATCCTGTCGGTGTAACCATTTACGAGACTTCTCCCGCGACAAGATTGTGCGTCTGATTCAGGCGATGCACATCTAGATCTGCCCATCAAGGCGCGGCATCTTGACTACTCGCCGCCGAATGCATGACTTCGACGGAGCAGTCTTTCCGTGTTCGTGGCCGCCCACCGCAACCAAGGCAGTATGTATACAGTCGCACACTAAGCAAAACAGAGTCCGATTTGAAACTGCCTTATACCATTGTCTAGATCTTGAACATGGCAAGCACTCCGACGTCGCTTTACGGTGTCGTTAGTTTTGCGCAAAGGTAATGAGAGCTGCCACCACTAGACAGGCGATCACACGGCAATCACACGACGAGCACTCTGGTCCTAGTCTGGAGGTACGTCAATATCAACCAACGGGCCTGATGATGTGGCTCATGACCGCACCAGACTAAAGTTAACCTCCGGACCCTCCGGGAGTTCTTGTCGCCGATCAACTTCTGCCGGAGACGAGAGGCCTCCGAGGAAACATGCACCTACAAACCATGCTTCTCCCATGAAGATTGGTCTATTTCATAGTCGGCCTTCCGCGACTGGCTGCAACGGCAACTCACGCCGCCACCACGGTGCCCGTGGCGTCCACGCCAGGTGACCGCGTGCTTGTTAGACACAGACACGACGACAAATTCTCTGCTTCTGACCAACGGCGATGCCTTATGTCATGTAGTCTTGGAGTATACGGGCTCATAGCCAATGGCCGGTGGGCTTGGGGATATGGCGGCGTGATCTTGCTATCGGCGAGCAGCATGAGAATGAGAACAATTACGGGCGTCATGAACGTACCGCTAGAACGATGGGTCGTGATCTATACATCAGAGCTTACCGTACTCAGCATATATATATACCCTCACTGTATAGAGCTGGCGATATCGACACGGTCGATATCCTCATAGACCACGGGCGCTGATCATGACTGTACCGACAACTGCTTATTACGGCATAGCACGTCCAGGCCTTAATCATATGTTAGTATCTCTCCCACCATTTGCACGCCTTCCCGTCCTGACCCACACGTAGAGATCTGATGATGGATACATTCATAGCAAATGCAAGTCCTGAAGAGTGGGTCCTAAGCTGCTACGAATATTCGTAACTGACAAACGAGCGCGATAACGCCACCTCATGCGATAGCCTGCGTGCGATTGTGCGAGGCACGCTGGCGGCAGGCACCTCGGGCGTCTCTACGACGTTAACGGCCACAGCCCGTGCTCGACTGTTGCAAACGAAGGCCGTGGTACCGCCAGCACCCGAGGAGCTATTTACCATCCGGCCGGAGGACGGCATCAAACTTCCTACTCCGGAGTTGGCGAAGGTTCTATCTCGAATACGTACATTGTACGGAGCCGGGCTGGGATTCGCAAGTCTGAGATTGCTTGCCGTGGTAGTGAGGGGGAGCCGAGGAGTTCTGTGGGACGACGGAAGCCATCTCGAGGAACTTCTGGCGTCGATCGACACGGACATTAGTCAGGCCGTTCAGAGTTCGCGGGAAGAGCTCGATGGAGGAAGGGTTGGCGATCTGGCGAAAGCTCGAGGTGCTGTAGACGAGCTGCGAGGGGCGGTGGAAGAGTGCCGTTTGACAGCCGAATCCGCCGAATCGGGAAACTACGGATACTCCTTCGAGCAAGGCCGAGTCGCCCTCGAGTTCTGGAAAATATAAGTCATTGGAGGTCTTGTTGTCGAATGGATTCAGTTCAAAATCGAGCTCGTGTGGGAGATCTGATTTGATCATGATTATATATACGCCCACAGCAGTGACAGCACTTACTCTCACGCGCTTGTACCCTCACCACCACGACCCGTCCCCGTCATTCCATTTATGTTTACAGACAATATGTTCACATACAAGCAATGGTATTACTTGTCCTAGTTCATTCACAAACTAATCTTGTCCAACAACAGCAATTGGATGTGCAAGCGTATAACCCTCGGCAATCAATCGGTCGGATAAAGGCAGATCCAGGCGAATGATTCCGGACAGTAAACTCGCATACCATGAACGTTCAAGCTTCGGCGACAACTCACTATTGCGGTTTCTCGGATCGTCGACTAGGCGAAGGTGATGTATGAGGCTTGGACAGAGGTGGACGTTATCGAAATTTCTGGAATACTGCGAACGTGAAAGCGTAATCTGGCCATTGGTGACCCCCACGAGTACACAGAGAGTAGCAGGAACCATCACAAACCAACATCGATCATCGTATATGAGGGATCTGAGTTCCGTTCAGGCGAGCCACGTTAGTTTTTCGATCGAGCAGATCACACATCTGATGCGTGAGCGATTACCGAGATATTCCCCTCAACAGCCAGATGGCCCCATGCGGTTGCGGCCACTACAGGCTGCCATACTGAACACGTCAATTGAGTAGAGAGATAGCTTTATGCCTTACTCGTAGCAGCCAGGTACTTCCAGCTCCGACGTCGAGTCTCATGGCAGCCGCTTGCATCGACTCCTTAAGATCCTGTAAGCTAGCAAGGCCATGGGGTTCGGGAGATGTGTGCGAGTGCGAGCAGGTCCTATATTGTGGGGAGACACCTGGCCTTTCGACATACAACGCTGTTCCGCTACCATACGCTGCCAGGTGCCGCATGCGTGTTATGCGTCCAGAGAACTATGGCGCCCCTCCTTGTCCGAATCATCCCCGTTATTAACCCCAGGAGATGGCAGAGACACGGATACCTGGACAGGGTCTCCACATGTCTGCTGGCGCTGCCACTGGATGGTACTAAATGTCGCCAAATTCGAGCTTCGGGTCGCAAGCTCGAGTTTGGCGTGCCGGAAGACACGCGAAGCCATGGCATTGGATATGAATGTGGTGGGTACGGATAGCAAGCCGCGGTAGCCGATCGGCAGCGTCGTCGTGCAGAGCATGATGACCAGCGCCAAGGTGCTGAGGGCGGTGATCCTAAACAACACGAGTGAGCCTCGAATCCATTGGGCGCTAGCGCCGTGTGCGAGACGTCACCGACAAATAATACGCCTGCCCGTCTCGCAGCAAGGCAGCGGAGAAGGCGGGGAGATCCTTGCCCGAGAAGAAGCTCCGCAGTCGAGTCCGGATGGTGGGTACTTGGCGGGTGCTGTTGCACAAGAGCTTGGAGGATATGGCCAAGAACACGAGCATGTCATGCACCATGGGCAGGATCGCAGACAGAACGGCGTAAGGCTTCATGTCAGTGTCGACGCAATAGTCTGTGGTCCCGAGGCGTTCTACTGTGACCGCAAAGGGCGTCGTCATCGATCCTGCGACCGCGCTCAGGTACAGTGCGAAGAAGACGCCAATGACGACCCTGTGTCCGTGATAGACCGCGGCAAGGCGTAGGAACAAGAGGAGGCCTGTGGCGGCTATGGCAGCCACGCCGGTGGACGCGGTGGCTATCTGGAAGGTGGTGCAGTGCTTGACAGGCATGGCTGCACGAAGATCAACAGTGAAGGCATGCAATCGTGGTCACGACCAGTAGAGAAAAACATACTCTTGTACACCGCAGAGAGCAGCACGAAGGCAAACGCGGACAGCCTGTGTCTAGTTGTACGCACCTGGATGAGTGGGGGGGCATCATGCAACGCACCTCGCCGCAAAATAGACAGCTGTTGGGAAGACGAGCCGATGGCGGGACAGCAAGTCGTAATCATGCGAGATGTTGCTGAGCAGATCCCATAGGGAGGCCTGACATGCGTGCAGCCTCAACGTCACGAATTCAGCAAGTGCGCTGTGAGGAGACGTACCCCTGCCGTGCCCACAACGACATATCGTCCCATCTCAATCACTGTCGCTGTCTGCGGGACAGCAAGTGCCAGTGGGGCGAGGGGGTTAAGAGTGCCCGAGCTGCAGTTTGCGGGCGACAGTAACATGGAACGCGCTGGGTACGGGTCAAGCGGAGGCACAAGCTCGCACAGGAAAAGATATGCGAATACTTGACTAGGACCGCATGCATCATCGGACGACGGTCATAATTGACCATGGACGAATTCTGAAACAGCAGAACAACCAGGATAGGACGTGACAGACATGTCCGGAAGGCCCGACGTCTCTGGGAGGGACACGTAGTAGTGACCGCGCCTCCGTACCGGGCACGGGTATAGTCACGACAGAACATCGCCCTCCTGGTGGTACGACTCCCGTCAACGCGCCTGTCACAATATACGACAAGCTGACGAAAGAGTGGAGAATCGTTGCAGCTTACACCGCCACCAATGCTCCAACGTGTACTCGGACCACTATAAATGCCTTCCCCGGATCATACGCGTGTCCGAATCACACGCATGTCCGTACAAGGCGTCGGGAACGACACGGCCTGCTGAACGCCTCACATCACTACAGCGCATGGCCGACAATATCAATCCAGTCGTCCCGCCGACCGTATCCCCGTCGACAGCGACACCGCAAATGCAATACAGCCCCCGCCTCGCGTATATCGATAAATACTACATACAAGCGAACAAATACAGAGCAGGCGCAGGTCCGGTACGATGGAGCAGGGAGCATGCCGGTGCGGGCGCGGCGGTATATGCGGAGGGGCGGGGGATATAACACGTCCATAGGCGAGTCGGCGTATGGCGTATGGCGCATGGTGTATGGTGTACGATGTATGGCGGGGGGCGGCTAGACTAGACTGTAGTGTTGCAATTCGAGGTGTCGGAGTGTCGGGCAGAGCACGCGGGACGGTTTAAAGCGGGCGAGAAGACGCAGCAGCAGGCGGGAGCGAGAACAGCGACGGCAGGACCGCAAGAACGGCGACGGGGGATCGCGAGGAAGGGTGCGCGGGCGACACGTAGCCTGCACGCGCCGTCGCAGCCACAGGGGCCTGCGCCTCGCCATCGCCCCCCGTTCTCTAGTACTCCCGCCGACGCTTTTCTATTAATCGTCAAGGAAAGCCTCACGGCTCCACAGCGACCGTCGCATGACGGATCATCCGCACGTCCGGCTCGCCCGCCTCTCGCGCCCCCTCCGCCTCGGGCAGCGCGTCCTCCGCAGCCGCGCCGTCCGTCACGAACACGTTGCTCCCGCGCAGGTTGAGGAACGAATACTGCCGCAGGACACGCCGTCAGCCCAGACATCAGACATGCAACCTATCACCAAAAGAACGGGATAGGAGTAGGAGACGCACCGTCGCGAGCTCGACGCCGCTCTGGCGGTTATAGTTCGCATACACCAGATTCACCTCCGAGCGGAACGGCCGCAGCCCCACCGCCTCCAGCATCTCCCAGAACGCCAGGAACTCGCCGAACCGCTGGTGCCAGATGTGCATCTCGATCAGCAGCTGCCCGAACGGCAGCGCGCCCTCCGCCGCGCGCTCGCCCAGCCCCCCGACCGCCGCCGCCGGCAGCCGGCCCAGGTGCCCCGCGGGCGCACCCGCGGGCGCGGGGAACGCCGCGGGGTCGATCCCGACAAAGTCGCGCACCATGCTCCGCAGCACCTCGAATTCCCAGCCCTCGATGTCGATGTGCAGCAGGTCGATGTGGTCGTGGCCTGCATGCGGACACGGTGGAGCCACGGCGTTAGACAGACCGCACCACGGATAGGCCCGCGCTGCTTACCGTTCGCCTTCATCAGGCTGCGGAGCGTCCACATCTTCGGCTCGTCGGCGGGCCCGTGGCTGTCCGACGCGCCGAGCCCGAGCCGCGCAAAGTGCGTCCGCGGCCGCAGCCCGCGCGTGACGGCGCGCCCGAAGCCGGGCGCGACGTAGTCGTAGCCCCACACCTCGCAGTGGCCCGTGCGCGAGAGCAGCTCGGCCTCGAACGACGAGTCCCAGTCGAGGCCTGCATGTCATAAAGACGGCAATAGTGAGCACGTCATGAGTACATCCCAATCATGAGGACGAGGAAGGAATACACGCACCGAACGAGTAGATCACGCAGTCCGGCTTGTCCGTGATGCGCTCGATGCCGCACACCCACTGCCCGCCGTCGCCCAGCGAGCCGATGCGCTCGACCTCGTGCGGGCAATTGAACACCGCCGGGAAGAAGTCCCCTGTGCATTCGCGACGTCAGCATGATCCTGGGACTCGCAGCCATAAGAGGGTCGGAGGTCATAAGAGGGTCGGAGGTCATGAGAGGGTCGGAGGTCATGAGAGGGCCGGAATTCACGAAAAGAGTCAGAATTCACGAAAAGAGTCAGAACTCATGAAAAGAGTCAAAACACAGGCGAGGGCGAGAAGGGAAGGTGCCATGCACGACGGCGCCAGTGCAGAGACTGCCAGTACGGGGACGCGGCGAACGTGCTCATGCGCCCGCCGCGCACTGTCTGTAACACCCCTCGCGCCGATGCGTCTGCTGCCGTGAGCGCAAGCACGCAAGGTCGAAGGCCGTCCGACAGAGGAGGAGGGAAGGAGCAGCGGATACGGCCCGCGCCTGGTGCAGCTGCGCCTAATCCACGGAGACGGTGGCGGCGGCGACGGGGACGGAATAGGAACTTGGAGCTTGGAGCTTGGAACTTGGCGGGCGGAACGCGCGTGCGCCTGTCCGGGTAGGCCCTCCCGGCGCTCTGGGCGCCGCGCGCAGTGGCAGCGACAAGCCAGCCGTGCGCCATAATCGCACATGCGGGCGCGGCTGACGGGATGCGGGATGCGGGATGCGGGATGCGGGATGCGGGATGCGGGGTGCGAGTTGCGGGGTGCGAGTTGCGCGGTGCGCGATGCAGGGTGCGAGTTGCGGCGATGCAGAGTGGGCGCGACGCCGTCCGCGCGCACAAGCGTGGGCGCGACGCCGTCCGCGCGCACAAGCGTGGGCGCGACGCCGTCCGCGCGCACAAGCGTGGGCGCGACGCCGTCCGCGCGCACAAGCGTGGACGTGCCTGGGCAGCCGGAGTACACCATGCGGGCGCGGTCCTCTGCGCCATACCATGCAGGCGCGGCGCACGCCGACGATTCGCAGCCGACGTGGCGGCCCTGCCCCCTGCCCCGCACGCGCGCGCGCAGGGTAGCCCCCTCGCTCGCTCGCTCGCTCCTCCTTCTGGCCTTCGCGTCGAGGCCGAGGCGGCCGCAGGCTGGTGGAGTACCGGTACCGGGGCGCCATACCGGGAGGCATGCGCATGAGGCTACGAGCGGGTGACGGGGCGGGGCGGGGCGACCGGACGACAGAGAGGGGGGGGGGTGGGGAGGAACCCCGCACCGCGAGCAGGGAGCAGGGAGCAGGTGGCAGGGAGCGAGGGCTCGCACGGGTTCCCGCGGGGGAGCGGCGCAGAGCCCGGAGCGCGCAGACGCAGACGTGGACGGGGGCGCACACGCAGACGGGGGCGCAGCGGCAGCGAAGAGGAGTGCAGGCGAACCCGGCGGGGTCCGCGCGCAGGAGTAGGCAGCACACGAGGGTGCTGCGCACGCGGACGCTGTTGCCCGCGCAACACGAGAGCGGCGGCGGCAGTCGGGAGTCGGGAGTCGGGAGTCGGACGCGCGCGGTGCCGGTGCCGGTGCCGTTTGGCGTGACGCGCATCTCGCCGGTGCGCCTGCTGCGATGAGAACACATCTCTCCTCCCAAGGGCGCTCGAGGTCGGGCTGCGCGCGAAGCGGCGCATCGACGCCTGCGCAGGGTGCCGGAGAGGGACGCCATCGCGCCTAGAAGCAGCTACGATACAGCGAATACGAGCCGTGCACTTGCGCCCGGTACAGGGCAGCCGCGGCGGCGAGGAGATGTGGTGCCTGGCGCGGGATCCTTCAGCAGCGCAGCAACGGGTCCCTGCCGTCGCGCTCGTCGGAGCGCTGTGCAGAGAGGCAGGGGGAGGCAGCGCTAAGGATGACCTGGGGGACGACGGGCGGGGTGCTGTGGCGAAGACACGGGCGGGGTGCTGTGGCGAAGACGCGGGCGCGGGCGTCGCTGGCAGACATGTATTGTGCTGGGGGGACGAGGGAGGTGGGGCAGGGGCCGCACGGGTGCCGAGGCGGGCGACGGTAGCGGGGGCGAGGTGGGAGAGACTCGGAGGCGTGAAGGCGGCACGGCGGGACCGCGCAGTGGGAGGCGCAGGGGTTGTGAAGAAGGACGCCGGTGCTCTCACGGGTGCGGCAGCAGAGACACGGGGACGGGAGGGCGAACAGCGGTGGGAAGCACAGCAAGGCACCAGGAAGCCGGGACGGGGAAACAGAAGGGAAAGGAGAGAGAGGGAGATAAGAGAAAGGAAGCGGGGAGACACTCACAGACGGTGTACGCAGGCCAGGGCTCGCGATCTGGGGGGAACCTGGAGAGCGCGGGGAGCGGTTAGGGCGCGAGGACGGGCAGAGGCCTGCGGACGGACGCACATGACGACCTGATTTGGGCTGGGCCCGAACTTCTTGATCATGTCCTGGCGGCGGGCGATGGTGCGCTGGTAGGCGGCCTCTGCATGGGCGACGCGCGCGGGGAGGGTGCGGTCGGCGAGGGGCGCGGGGCGCGGGCGGTGTGTGGTGACGAAGAGCGGGTCGTCGGGGGAGAGGAGGAAGAAGGTGGCGAGGAGGAGGACGGCGAGGAGGACGGCGTAGCGGGGGTGGCGCTGGCACAGGGACAGGGGGAAGGGCATGGCGGGGAGAGATGAGATGAATGAGAAGGAGCTAGCGACGCAGACGCAGCAGAGAAGCAGGTGAGATGTGAGACGAGCGACGGGTGACAGCGAGCCAGCGAGAAGAGGACGCCCGCTCAACTCGTTACCCTTGGCACTTGCGCCCCCAGCCAATCGCAGCCCAGGGGTCGCCCCCGCTGCGGTCTAGACCCCCGCGGCCCGCCTGCTGCCGCCCGCCTTCCTGTTTGGGGCAGCGACGCGCCATCCGCAGCAGCAGCGGCGCCGATGAGCTCATACGCAGTGACCATCCCCTGTCTTGCGCGGTCATCCCCATCTCGATCGCCCGCCGATCAACCGTGTGCAGCCTCGTGTGGACCTCCAGCAGCGTGGTCCGTCGCAGGGTCCCACCATGCGCTTACCCTGATGACGCCATTGCCATATTCCTGCGTTCGCCCGCTTGCGCTGTACCGCCGGCTCCTCCACGCGCATCCTCGACCCTTCGCACCAGCGTCCAGCCCGCGGCGCCCCCACCAGCGGTGCGGCGTCCCTGTCTCCGCTTGCCAGGCCTCTCCTGCGCCGCGTACACCCTCGCACATCCTTCACCACCGCACGCCGACGGCCGCCTCGCGCGCCATCCGCCCCGCTCACAGAGCCGCCTCCTCCTCCTAACAGACAGCACGTCCCCGCTCACCCGCTCGATCGCAGCCCTCGCACCTGGCCGTGTGCTGCCTGCCGTCAACCTCCCACACCGCGTGCGCACCGTCCCTGCTACGCTTCTATCCGTCCTACTCACTCGCGCGCGCGCGCTGCCCCGGGTGGGAGGCCCGCTGCCGCTGCTACCTTGACTCGTCAAGGGGCGCACCTCCGCCTGCAGCAGGAGCGGGCATCCGCGAATGCACTCCCGCGAGGGCCTGCGGCATGCCTGTCGCGACCGCCGTCCCGGCCCTTCGCTCCCTCCCGTGCACTGCGAGGTCGGCTGCATCTGCCCCGCGTCATACCCACCACGATTGACGATTGACGATTCACGCTCGCCCTGCCGCTCACCCCGTCTCCGACTCCGCCCTCGTGTGTCCCCCGCGGAAGGCATAGCCTGCGAAGCTTGAAAACGAGCTCTGGGTCCGCAGGGCCTAGCCCGCGCAGGCATGCCCTTCCAGTAACCTCACTACGCTATCATCGTATCGTACGCTACGCGCAATATCCTCCGCTCGTCTGAATCCACACTTGCTCCCGCACATGCCGCGCCCCTGCCATATGACCTGCACTCTACACTCTACTGCCGACGCCGAGACGCGACGCGTATCCTCGATCCTTTCCTGCACAGCACCGGTGTACCGTCCCCGTCCCCGTCCCTGTCCATGTCTCTACTTCACTTTACTTGACAAGCACACGCAGCCGCCTCTTGCGCCGGGGGGGCGCCATCACGCCCTGCTCGGGCCAATGCGAGCACGCTCCTCGCCGCCGCCGCCGTCGCGCGCGGCCCGGCCAGCTCTCAGATCTCCGAGCTGCCGGTGCTTCCTAGGTCTAGATCCAGACAGCACGCTCCGACTCCCGACTCCCGACTCCCGACTCCCGGCCCGCGTTTCCTTGTTCTGCCGCGACCAGCCGCCACCACCACCACCACCGCTTCGCGTGATCGCACAGCGCACGCCCTCGACATCGCACATCGCACGGGAGGGCAGGGCACGGGAACGGAGGGGGAGAAGGCCCTCGCCATGACCATGCTAGTCGCAGCTCCAAACGCAAACGCAAACGCAAACACAGGCCGCCAGTCTGCGAGCCCTCCGCACGCGAGAGCATCGGCGACGGTGCTCTCCCCCATGTGGCACATGGCGCGTCCGTCTCACTGGCAGCAGCCGCGCGCGCGCGCGGATCCCGGATGAACGATGAACGCTCGCGTCGTCTGTGCCTCCGCGCCGCGCGCCGCGCGTGCTTCGGATGGAAAGACGAAAAGGCACACCAGGGACGCTGTCGCGCTGGGGGGCTCTCCGTCCGTCCATGTTACCATTCGTCGTGCTGCTTTGGCTGGTGCTTGTCAGAACCGCACCGAAAGCCTTCGGATATGGTTGGGCAGGGAGCGGGCCGCGGCGGGGCACTGCGCGAAGGTCTCCCCAGAGAAGCAGGGGCAGAGGCGCTCTGGACGCTGGGGATGGACGTGGGCTGCCATTGGCAGGAGCGCGGTCGGGCGCTGCCGCTCGCCCAGCTCGCTGAAGAAATACACGAGGTTGAGGGATCCCTGGGTGGCGGCGGCGGCAGGATACGGGCCATGCGGATCGTCCGCAAACTCTCTGGCTAGACGAGACGGTGCGCAGATGCTGCCATTCCATCCATCACAGCCACACACCCATTCGCGCATGTCCGCCGCCACACTCATGTTACCGCGACGTGCTTACACACTCTACCCGACCCACTCCCCGCTCCCCGCTCCCTGCTGTATCAGGTCTGCTACCTCTCAAGTCGCTCGTACGTCGTCACGCGCGGCAGTGCCAACAACCTGCCTATGCACCGTCCTCGCAGCCCGCCACACGGCCTATGACACGGACGCGGTCCGCGCGCTCGGGCTCGTATCCGTGTGGCTGCGAGACCAGCAAAGCCGCGCTTGCGTCCTCGAGTGCGCGCCTTGTGCACCGGGCAGCAGCGGCGCAGATGCACTCCCGCAAGAGGGTCGGGGGCCGGGGCGCTGCGTCTTGGGGTGAACTACCTTCCCCACGCACCTGTCGCTCGACTGGGGGGCACTGTGCCTTTTGATCACTCGTGGGTTGAGTCTAGCTGCATGTTGGCCCACGGGTCTGCGCGGCCCTGTGCTTGTGCAGCTCAAGCGAGGAACGGCGATTTGATACGAACATGCATGCATTATCCCGCATAGGGCGTTGCCCTCCAGCGGTTAGAAAATCTGCATTTTTGCTTGAAAATAAAAATAAAAAGCGAGGCCGGGTGCTGGCGGCGCACTATGGGCCGCTGCGTCCTGAAAATGCGGGCAGATGGGCCGCTTTGAGCTGGGAAGCTTCACCAAGACTCGAGATGTGGTACGCAATGCAATGTTCGTTCCATCGGACGCGTTCCGCAATACTGTTCCGAAGAAAAGATCCTCGGGTCCCTAGCTGAGAGGTTGGGGCATGCTGTTAGCTATGCCAAACACGCGAGGCGCATTTTGTGTGTTGTTAATATGTGATGATGTCGAGAACTCCCCGGGGCCGTAAGCGGCCTTCTGGGCCTTGTACGACCCAAATCTGAGATCCTTTGAGCATATGTAGAGTAAGCGAAGGTGGGTAGAGATTAGGCGGGCACCATGCAACTATCAATGATGGCGTGTAGTAGTGACAAAACCAAACCATTTTCACCCATACTTGCATCTCAGCTAGTACCGTGCACTACACATGATTCGCATTGGACACTGTAGCCGCTGCTTGGAGACTTTATGCCAAAGCCTGGTGAATAACTGACCAATAACTGACTTTTAATAACTACCCCTCTCCCCAGTGCCTCGTGGTGTCAACCTGCCAAACCCTCTCGGAGAGAGGTCTACATCCCAGACTTCGTCTCACTGGCATGCCAACACCTCGAGAACGATTAAAGCTCTTGCGGCTCGGAACTACCTTCCTTGTAACCTATACGAGCCACGATCAGTGCGTCCCATCCGCCTGCCCGATCGGAGACACGCGACTGGAAGCATCTCTCTAGCTCGCCGTCTCGCAGCGGCATGTCAGCCGGAGGAGGAAAGCGCCCCCACTGCCCACTCCGCTTAGTAGAAGCGTAGACTTCGAATCGGATCTTCGCGCAATATCAGCAAGGATCGCACCAGTGAATACACACACAGAACTACCTGCTCCTCAGGAAAGCCGTCGCTGGCGAACATGGCGTACTTGCGGGCTTCAAGTGTCCCCGTGACTAGCATGTATCCATGCGGTGAGCATCGGGCTCCGGTGAAGCGAACGCGGAAGGGTACATGCCCAGAGAGAGGGTGTCGCGCGTGACCTCATGTTGCGCCCCGTACAGCTCCACCACCGCATCGGCGTTCGCCGCGAACCAAAGTTTTGGGACCTGCAGGTCTGCGCTCCGCATGAAACGATGCACTAGGGACTCTGCGAAAAGATACGCGGCTTGCTGCCCAGGCTGCTGTGGATGCACATACGTCCGCGCCACCTTGGTCTCGGACGGTGCGCTCGCGCGAAAGCGGAAACTCGAGGAGGTGCGGATATCGTCGAGCAGGCGCTGCACGAGATTGCGTTTGTGTCGGGGGCGACCGCCGGTGGATACCTTCCCGTAGCCATTTAATGACGGGATGCGCTCCGCGTGCCGGTTCGAGGATGCGCGCGGGTCGAACGCGTTGAACAGAGTCACAAATTCTCCCTTCGGCACGCAGTAGTACCCCACGGCGCCCAAAGACACAGGCGTGGGATGCCATAGAGGCAGGCTGACTGAATGATGCGTGAGGTTACCATTACGAACAGGATGATGCAAGCAGGCGATACGCACGCGAAGAGTCGAGTGGATCGCGGATGATTTTCCTGTAGATTTCCTCTGCTTGCAGCATTCTGGACGGAGGCGCAATCGGCGCTGGAGAAGGTGCCGATGAATGAACACTGTTGTGAGTGCTCTCCGATGATACAATAGGCGGTAACTCTGGAGACACATGTGGATCCATTAATGTAAACGGGCAGGGAGAGCCCCACAACGATACGTACTAGACGAGCGGAGTCGTTCGAGAGCCTTGACGACTGCTCTGAAGGAGAGGCGTAACGAAGGATCCTGGGCCCAACACTGCTCGACTATCCTGATGAGCCCATCTTGTTGCTCCTTTTCGAGAATTATTTGTGGAATGTTAGGGCGGAGTTTGTTATCTGATGGAGCTAGAATCAATAACAATACGTGTAGATCGGTCTCAGTCATATCATGTGGCGCACCGAGAACCGACTCTCTAATATCATCGTCGTTGACGTCACTACCCCAGGGTAGCTCGCCCTTTCCGAGGACTTCTATGCAGCATATCGAGAAGGCATAGACGTCGACCGGTTTCTCCAGTTGAGCCTGCCCCGACATGAGTTCGGGAGCACGCCATCGGAAAGTACCGTCTGATGATGTGAAGTTAACTCTGCAGCGTTCTCATAACAGGTGGCAAAGATGCAGGGTCACGTACGAGAAAGCGGTTTCCCATTGATCTTGTATAGCTCCGACTTGAGTTGACTTTGGCCAAAGTCACAGATCAAACATTCCTGTTCATTGCCGACCAGCACATTCGCGCCCTGAAGATTATCAGCATGAGATGTGGTTTGGTGTACCGTGAGAAGTTAATGCCTTGCCTTGAGGTCGCCATGCAGGATATTCATGCTGTGCAGATATGCCATTCCCTTCGCGATGTCATGCGTAGCCCGTAATATGAAGGCGGCCTCTAGCTGCGGTAGCCTGCTGAGGAAGGACACCAAATTGCCGTTTTCGTAGTAAGGACTAACAAAGAACCAGGAACTGCTCGACGGGGACGAAGAGCCCAGGAGTTCCAGAACATTTGGGTGCTTCAATCTCGTCCACACAGTGGCCTGCAAAAGAGGTAAATGATGATTTGCCCAATATGAAAGCAAAGTACAACCCGACCTCGTTCATGAAAAGCTGCTCCTGCACTTCGTTCGATTTCTGGAGCACCTTTATGGCAACTGTGCGACCGAGCCACGAACCTCTGAAAACATCCGAGTAGAAGCCCATCCCGATCTTCTGCTTTAGGTGGATTTCATATTGTGTAATCGTCCATCTGGGAAACGACGTCTGGTCACTGTTTCTTCGTAGGGCGTCGAGGCCCGCTTTCATGAATTTCTTCTCCAGCCTCTTCAACTCCATCGGGCCCGTCGACGAGTCATCATGGGGTAAATCTGCAACCATTCCCATAGATTCCTGGTGCTCATTGCCGGAAAGAAGAGCGGAAAGGTGCTCTAATGCCGCAGAATCAGGGCCCCTCGCGAGGTTCCACGGACCTATCTCTTTCTTGAGTGCGCGCTGCAGCGCAACAATTGCCTCGGGCATTTCATGGCGACTAACTTGGAGGATGCCAATGATCGCAATGTCGTCGTTCTTGTCCAAGGCTCTAGTCATCCGTCGGATCAGGTTATTGAGATCCTCATCGAGTTCGCGCTTGGTTTGCGCGGCGACAATCTCCTGCAGCGCGACTGCGATAGTGTCTGGTTTCACTGCGTCTCTGTCTATGCTCCGCGCAGACACAGGACTTGCTTGGCCAGATGTGAGAGAGCTGATCTCGGAAGAAAGGAGGCCAAACTGATCGCTGATGTCTACAATGCGCTGCTTGCGTTTGCTATATTCGTGCAGCTTGTCTTGGCTCCATTCCTGTTCATCGAGGCGTCGCAGTTCTTGGAGTTTCTTCGTATGTCGCCAAATGCGCATCTGAATAGAAAACTGCGTGCAACGTTTAGTTAACGTGTTTGTCCTTTATCACACGGCGCCACTCACATCTAACACTTTGAACGCATCGTCTAAGCTCCGGTCACACCTCCGTATCTCGTCTTCAATTTCCTGGCGTCGCAGGAACCGCTTAAGAAAAACTTTATCTTCCTGGTCCTGAAGGAACAGGAGAATCTGATTAAAACAACTGCTTCGGATCAGCACTGTAGTAAACATGAGTGCGTTTAGCTCACTCCATAAGTCTTCGTATTGGACTTAACAAATCTTGATCGACGCGAGATCCGCCGGTCTTGACCTCTTCCAGGATACAAGTTAAAATAGTGGCGCATCGTGAGGTCAAATGCCAGCACGAGGCTTCGTTACCCTGTAGGTAGTGAGCATACTCATGGTTTCAACATAAGCAAACTGCATTACATTAACTTTCTGTAAGGCGTTCCAAATGTGTAACAACGTTTTCGCAACCGGCGCCAAACCTGGAATCGGCGCTATTCCCAGAAGGTCCGGAGACATTATCAGAGCCTCATGAACGACGCCCTCAGCAAGGTCGAATACATCCTCTAGGGTATCGTTCACGAGCTGAATACGAGTAAGCCACCCAGAAATGAGATAATGAGAGACCTCTGACCTGACCAGTCCGCAACCAACCTTGCCGGAGTTTGGGTGGTATGGACCTGTGCAATCGTTCCATCCAACGTGGAATGGGCGTCTCGGGTACTCTTGCGGGCGCAACATCGTCACTGCCCGAAGCAGCGAAGGACCAATGCCTCGACTTGATCCTCGATGGGCTAATAGAGCGAGCTCTAGAACTGAAAGAGGTCGCGGGCCAGCGGTCGCTATCCGACCTGTTCTTACCGTGTCGGAGAGGTTTGGGAATACTAGAGTGTGGAATGGAGGAGGGACCGTTTTCGCGCGCATTCAAGGACAGGAGTTGAGGACCAGAAGATGGTCTTATTGTTGCATGAGCGATCCCGTTTGTGTTGCGTTGACGGGAGCGACTGAATTGCTGAGATGGCGTCGATAACTGCACGATATCGCGGGAGATTGATTCACGGTTTGGAGAGGCATCAGGGGGATGGGCTGCCGAGTCTGCCATAGCTGCAGTTTTTAGTCTCGGGGGTAGGAGCAACGGGAATTGAGGACAACACCCAGCGTAAGCCAGAGAGCCTGAGCACAAAGCTTAGCAAGAGATGCGCGCAGTTGGCCCCTGGATTGGTCATGCCGGCACTACAGCGGGACCGTTCTCTCATGGGTGGCAGGGACGCTCTTCAATCATAGCCCCAGACCACACGGATCAAATATCTTTATGAGGGTCCGAGTCGGAAGTCTGCTAGTCGCCATTTGCTAAATAGCTGGTCTAGAGCATCGTGTCAGCGGTCACATGGATATAATCATCGCACTTGCTGCGCCTTTGGTTAATGGGACCTTGAGACGATGAATGGAAGAGGCCTGTTTTGAGGTGATGTCATCACAAACCTTGCATGTTAGCAAGGTTTTGACTCGCCCAGTGCGCTTCTGCTAGCTACAAATAAAGCTCCGACAACATTCAGTGGGAATGTACTTGGAAATTTATAGAGAAGGTTCGAAGGTCCAACAGGGTCTCTGGCAGATTCGATTTATTCCCACTTGAAACCGAGCTGGGTATAACGGTGTTGAAATTCACGATACATAGCGACACGGACTTACTTAGTTCTAGCGCGCGGCTTATGTAATACGTACGATACATACGCGCCGGCGTTGAGACGCACCTCAGTTCCTTGCTACACGAAGGAGACTGAGGTATGTTCTTTTTACTTACATTCGGACTTATTTCTGACATACTGTAGACAGTTTTTCCCTGTCTCTTACAGGTTAGTTAATGAATACAGTTCCTTGCTACACGAAGGAGACTGAGACAGTTTTTCCCTGTCTCTTACAGTCTCTACGCGATCGTGCTCGCATCCCTCAGGTTGCGCTCCCGTCGTTCAACTTACGACAAACGGAGAAACCAGCAACTATTAGGAAAGCAACTCTGAGGATTTCTTGAAGCGCTCGCTCTGGTTTACGGCAATATCGCGCACGTGCAATCGCCCAGATTGGCTGCCCAGGCGCGACGGTCTTGGTTTCCCTTTGCCAGTGACAGTCTACAAAAGAGCTCTTCAGGAGAAAACTGTGTATCAGTATGCCAGATGCGGACCACAACTGCAAAACAATCGACATACAAATCGGGACACCTACTAGCATCGTCCCGCTCGGTGTGCTCTTGCATTAGTGATACGGTGGTACGGAGGGTCGCATTCGACATGTGAGCGGGCAACTGCTCACTTAGACGATGACGCACGTTCTGAACACAGCGATTCTCTGTGTGCTACGCGTTACACCAGCGCAGCGAAGGGGTTCTCGTGGTACGACGGTGCGAGTGCCCTCATGGATATGCCTTATTAGCAGCGCCTTCTAGCAGTGCTCTTACACGAACGCATACGTGCAGAGGCTTCATGCTCTGTATGGATGACTTGGCACTGAGCCCTGAGCACTAGGCACCTGCACAGCGCGCGGTGTAAGATAGATAAGTGAGCCCTGGCACTGTCTGCGTACTGTAGTCCACCACAGGGACAGACCCTGCGGCAAATGCAATAAATTACAGTTTGGCCTCGGGCATGTTTCAGGAATCGCAGGCGTATCTAGTATGTCCGATACCATGCACTTGGGGAATGTTCGTTTCTACATTCTGTCGATGGCAGCTATAGGGGAGCAGATCCTCGCAAGCTTGGTCAGCGCGTCTTGCCGGTCGGATGACGTATGCACTGCACGAGATTGACTGGCCGAGCACGAGGGACCCGGCCGGCGATTTAGCTTATGGTCTTGACATATTTCTGCAATGCGGACAGCTATTTGGATCTGGTATACGGGAGAGATCACGTTGTCTTGAACCTGCTAGATGACATATGCTGCCACAGACCGGCATCTGCTGTGCTCGGGGTTAACAACGGTGAGTAACTCAACATTTCTTTGTCCGCAGTGACTTGTGAGACATGTGTATTCCATTCGTCTCAGGGATGTTTGATGAATCCTCGCATACGCTGGCGGAAGTAAGCTCCAGCTCCGAACTTTGTTAGGAGCATCAGCAGTGTGAGACCGAGACACTCCCTCGCATTCAGATTCATCTGCCCAGTCGCTATCTCGACATCTCGATAAATTTGTCTAAACTCTGTTAACTGCCTAGGTAGTCGCGCACAACATCAATGCTGTTGGCTCGCTCGATTTGTGGTGTTGTGGAGGCATTTTTCAAGCTGGTATTATGAAGACATGCTGTGCGATGTTGTGGAGGCTCAACATTTACGGATCAGCTAAGGCTACTTCTTTTAACGATATCTGTGTTCTGCACGAGGGAATTCTCCGTGCTGGCACTGCCGCTGATCTGGGAAACAGCGGTGTAATTGTGCTTTCATCAAGATGGCGGATCATTCCGACGTTGTGCTCGTACAGCTGCTCGACGAGTGCTACCTGATATGTACTCACACCCGTCAATCACGATCATCGTTACACTTAGGATCGCCTTTTAATGTGTCTGAATGGGACCATGACATACGGTCTGTGCTGTCCTTCGTACCTTGAATCCTTGGACCCTATAGTGCTCATGTCATTCCCTGCAAATTGTAGCGACTTCCCGAACCTAGTCACGCCGCAAGCGTTCTATCCACAGGTCGTCGCCACTGGGATTGAACTGGGACGTTACGTCACAGTAGCCACGGCGGGGGTGCGTAGTTCCAGACTGTAGATAGTGTGCTGGTACCGTGATCCTGAAGTGAAGTCTATGCCAGGCCTTGCTTTGGGACGTGCTCAGTAACATGTTCAGTGATTACGACATCCTCCTCAACCACAGGTTCACCTTGACAGCTCTTGTCTATGCTATGGCGAGGTGAGTCCCTTTGTGCGACGTCCAATAGGTCGACTGTGACATAACTGGCGCAGATTATCCGTGATTCTCTTTGTATTGCTCTCCGCGGTGTTCCAGAGTCAGCGTCATCCGCCGTTCGCTGTCCTAGCACTGACATAATGTTCCAGCTGCGCCTGTCAAATATTGTACCATCTTTCAGCAAGTGAGGATGGCGACTTTGGTAGCTACCATATCCACCACGACTCTCTTATTCCACATCCGCCTACGCGGAGTCTATCAAATGCACCGACTCATTACCGGAGCTTTCTTCTTTATCTGGCTGTGTGTCGTGGCTGGTGCTACGACACTTCTGTTCGGCGGGACAGGAGAGAACCTCGGACTTACGGATTACTGCATCGACGGCCCATCAAAGCCATATACAGCCCTGGCGGTCTTCTTCCCTATCTTCCATGACACTCTAGTATTTATCGCGATATCGTATCAGCTGTCAGGAAATATACTCCGCGAGGCTACTGTATACCGCCGCATGAAGAGTTTCTTTTCAGGAAAATACCTTCCTGCCTTCACTGCCTCCTTGCTCAGAGATGGGCAGTCGTACTATGCGTAAGTGTTCCTGCAGAGACTCGAGCATGAATCAGAGCTTATAATTTTATAGTATCACCAACCTCAGCGCAATGATATTGGTGATACTCATGTACATTAAGGCGCTGCCCATAGAGTACCACGGCCTTTTCTCCGTACCCAACACATTCATAGGTAATGCCATGGCCTCTCACGTGTTCCGCCATACCAGGCTCCAGCTCGCAACCCAAGGGTCGAATCTATTGACGATCCCCGGTGCCATTCAATGGCAGCAGACACCTGGAGGCGTTGAACCAGCACCGAGTTCCCTGCAATACACCGGTGCCAGTTCGACAAACGAAGTGGGGAAGGGTATATATGTTATCAGTAGCGTATGACACACCGTCATTGATAATAACGATGATGGGATAGACAAGGTGCTGTGGGAGCAGATGATCAAGCTAGATGAAATTAACCTCGTCAGATTCAACGTCGCTGTCTCGCATCTCATCAAAGGGCTCATTTTCATCGTCGTCAAAAGTGAAGAGTTGAAGTGGGCCCTTTTCTTCCATCTTAGCTATTATGCCTACAGGTTGAGCATTTCGAAACGCGAGCCTTCGTTTGCGCCCGCATAGCCTGCAATCGCGATCACGTGCATGCATGCTCAAAATCAATTTCATTATGTATGCCGGCTCTCGACTCCCGAACCCTCTTAACCGATTAGTCTACAATCACGAAGAATGGCTGGTGTGAACATGTTCGCGTCCGACGCGCAGAGGCGTGCAGATGGCACTGGAGGGTTCTCGGTTAACGAGGAGATGGTCAAGTTGTGTCAGCAGCCCGGTTTCTTGAAGGAAAAGGAGGGCGGGACGAAATTGCGACATCTTTACCAAATGAGTGAGCCATCCGACGCTTGTGGATTCCATAACATTGCTGCTTAACGTGTCTGCTTTCGTCCGCTACCGGACCTCCAAACATGCAGAATCCGCTGGGTTCGACGCCAACATGCTCAGACAGTTTGCTCTATGGTGCTTTTTGGGCCAGGCTGAGTCAATCAAGAAGGTACGCATCACGACGGACAATACCATGTTTACAACTTGCTCAGATAAAAACCAGGCTGTGGAAAGCGGAAGTGCACCCGATCTGACAGCCACTGAGACGCCATACAAATTCGGCTACTGTACGCTTGTCATCGCAGGCGCCCAGCGCGGCGCGGTCGGATGCCCGGGAAGCGACCATCCTGCAACGCTCTCCTTCCTCCTTTCTAGTGGCGCTCCGCCCGACGCCCCCGACATTGTGGGCTACACCGCACTGCATCACGCGACGCAGAATGCCGCAGGGCCAACATTGTCGCTCGCCCGCATCCTCCTCACGCACGGCGCGGACCCGAACCACCAGAACTGCTATGGCGAGGTGCCCATCCTCGGCGCGTTTCAAACGAACGGTATCGGGGCTATTGAGTTGCTGATGGAATTTGGTGCGCAAATGGACGTGGCGGACGCGGATGGCATCACACCGCGAGGGCTGCACCTGCTTGCGGGACCGCAGGTGACCGCGGCAGTGGCGAAGTGGCTCCGGCGTCGCACAGGTGAGCAGAGGCACATGGACGAGAAGAAATGCGACGCATGCGGACAAAAGGATGTTCCGCTGAAATTCTGCGCTCGTTGCCACGCCGCGCGCTATTGTTCGCCTGAGTGCCAACGTAAGCACCTGTTTACCCATGTTGGTCCTCCGAGTGGGTATACTGATGCGTATAACACTGTGCAGGTGGGCACTGGAGGACCCACAAGCAAACGTGTTTGCCGTTTGACATGCGGCACACCGTGACGGTGCGCCCGGCATACGAGGGCGTAACCAATGTCATTCCCTTGGCAGACATGACACGAGCCTCATTCGGCATCCCGTCCCCACCGCCGCCTGCGCGAAACTTTCGGGGAGCTAAGGTGCCGCGCATGCGACGGGACGAGACGAAGCAAATGGTCATCAAGGTTCAAGTGCCGTGGACCGGCGGGTATGCCCCCGCACAGGCTGGCGACATGCTCGTGTACACAAAGAAGCGCGACTTTGTGTGCAGAATCCGCCCGGAGGATGGTGTGGACGTGTATCGTCGTCTCGCGCAGGTCGTGCACGAGCAGGGCATCGGCAGGGCGAAGGCGTACTTTTCTGCAGAGCTGAAGGACAAGGACGAGCTAGTGATCAAAGTGGGAGACGTACTCGCTGAACAGCCTTTCTAACGTTGGCCGCCTCTTTTCTATGTCTTCTCTGCAACTCGGTGCGGGCAGTGGCTACTTCAATGTTCTCTTGGCGCTTTCTAAGGCTGTATCACAATCACATCGTGTGTAATTTACCACAGACTGCGGACGAAATGGCCCAGACCGGTGATGCATATTCAGTGAATACATTTCACACTGTGTTACGGTATACAAAGTACAGTGTAAGTGAACATCTCCCGACACCATGGACTAGACTTACAGCGCAGATATAATATAGTGTGTATGCACGATGTTCGACGCCACCAAGCGGCAGTTCACGATGGCATATGTATTCCCGTGCAACTTCAAGTTAGATCAGCAAGATCCATAACGGCATACCGGCAATTATGATTTATCTAGTGGTTGACATGATCCACTACAACCTCATTGAGCACAGTAACCGTAGTCCCCGATTTGCCTGCGGCGACACTGTTGGAAAATGTTAGCAGTTCACTCATCTACACTGCGGTGCATCGACCCACGTAGCATTCAGAGAGGCGTTTACGGTGCTAGTGACGGGCGCTCCCCTGAATAAGAGCCGACCAAAAACTGTGGCTTGAAAGAAAACACCGACGGTCCCGGTCTGCCATTTTTCAGCAGTCAGGTGTCATCGAACACAGTAAGCAAAGTACTGACCTGGGTCAGACCGATAACCTTTTCAGGCACGTCAACAGCACCCAAGAATGAGACGTTTGCGGACTTCTCCGCAAATGTCTCGCCGACGAGTTGCAACTTGTACTCCTCGCGAGTGAGCTTGCGGCCGTTCAGAGTGATCTGTGCATCCTTGCTGATGAACGCGTCGAACGCCTTGTCGAAGTCAGCGAGGTTGGTGGCCTTGTAAATGGCGGTGATATGATTCTCCGTCCAAATAGAGAGCGGGACGATTTCGGGTCCGGGTCCGAGCGGGATGTTAGACATGCTGATGAGAGTAGGATATGTGTGTGTTCTGAGAATGTGTTGACTGATGTTCGAAGGGCGCAAACTCCTATATAGATTTTCTCGGAGGAAGAGACGCTGAGTTATTGGCTATGGATATTGGAAGGTCAAGGATGCGCGTTCGTTCCGCCAGGGTAGAACGTGCTAGTTCCATGCCGGCGGTCACAAAACGGAGGAGCTCGCACCGGCGCAACACTTAATTGAGCATCATGTGCGAGCTATGCGCCGCGAGCAGGACACCGTGGAAAGCTGTGGTCCATACCAATCAACGGATGATACCATTGTAGAACGTCTCCGCTCATGGCGGAACAAATGACCAATGCAAGGGAGACATGGGCGTTGACAGTCGACATTCCTTGTCGTACGCAAGACGCTAGTCGTGGCATGTATTGACTAACCTTTTTATCCGACTACGATAACTTTCTCGCATTTACCGATAAGCCGTATAAATCAAGGGTCGTATTCATCTGGAGATACAAGACTGTAAGGAACGACATTGATAACTTTGCACAAAAGCGTCAATCAAAGAACGTATCTGCCCAGTGTGTGGGGTAAATACGATCATGACTGAAACACTCCAGGATGTGCCCTATACATGTCTGATTCCGACATGTGTCATTGAATCAAAAGCCACATGTGGGTCCTCAAATACGACAACGTGACCCACATCGCCACCAGCACCGAGCTATTGTTGTTCAAGTGACATCTGCTAGCGCTAGATACCATTGCAAAGTCTCTCAGTGACACGGATCTCGCGCTTGTATGTTTGATTTCACTCTGACTCATAATGAAGAGATTATTCAGCAAAACATTACTCTTTCACGGCTATTTCGGATTTGCTTGCCCAGAGTGACTTCAACACTGAGCTCTAGCGTTTAGTTGGTATGCGTTGAAACATTGACGCATGCGAGTTTGTGTCTACTCAAGGATACTAGCAATTACTTCGTGAAGGCTTCCACGCCACAGAGTGATGATGACCTACTATACTCAGAGTCAAGGGACCGGACTCCTTGGAGTCTGGATAGAGTCTCAGCTAGTAGGGGTGAGTAACTTAGGTGCCATGCGACATGCACTGGAGGGTTTCCTGAGAAAGCCCGCCGTCACGTTGAACAGACAACCTAACCTAGTGCTTGATTGTGTCAATTTCAGCATCGATGAGAGCCTATAAGGGTCCAAGGCGGGTAGATACAGCTCGCAATAAGCAGAAGGCTGCTGGCCTCAAGGTGGTGTTCTCAGTCGGCTTCTTTCCCATGCTTACATAATCAGGACACTAGAGCCGAATAATTGGCCCGGCGGGCCAGTCGCGGCCCACGTCTCTCCTTAAATTCGTCTTGATGGTTATTCTTCATATATCGTGAATTTCACGGAGTCCACCTCTTAGTGTTAGTGATATGTGTCAATCTACGGAGCTTTATGATTATCTGTAAATTTTAAAGCTAATCCGTGACTCGCAAAGCTACCTCTCAGGGTATCGTCCTCTCAGGCAAAATCCACATTCACCTTACCTGACTATTTCGGGTGCAGCAGGACGAGAGGACGTTGGCCTGCCGGCTGCGCGAGACACCAAACGAACAGTCTATCTTCTTACGTGCAACCGCTCCCCTGGAGCGAGATGTGGACAATCACTTCATGTCAGGCAAGACATGATGTCAATGCCATGAGATGTATCCTCTGTGCTTTCTCTAGGCACGCATCGAGGCACGCATTCAATTTGCTATGCATACTAACCCGACGGTGTGAGTACTCTTCAGTGGTCTCATTCTCTGCTAGCCTAAATCTGGCGATGTTCATATGACTCCTACAAGGCACGGTCAATCCTCAATCTGTCGAATAGACAAACCTTGATAACAGATTCCTACATTTCTATATTCACTGCAGGTAACACCTGATCTTTGAGGTGCCTCCGCAAATGTTATACGGGACAGAACTTCTGCATTGAGGTTGACAACATGCGATAAGGTACTCATGCTTACTGACAAAGTCCCAAGAGGCACCCACGGTCAAAGTGTCAGTGGACGGGTACTTTTGTGGAGAGACCCACACATACGACTTACCACGGTCCTGCGGAGAATAGCGCATCCTAGCATGCCTAAAAACACGCCTTCTGAAATGCTTGACTACACCTTTGGCCTCGTTTGTCTCATATTTCTCATACTCGGTTTCGTCACCACGAGGAGACGGTCGCGATATTCACTGCCCCGGTCCGCCTGGGTCGCTCATCGTTGGGAATGCGTTTCAGATCCCCAGAACGCATTCATGGATAACGTACTCGCGTCTAGCCGAGCAGTATGGTATGTTACATCACTTCAAACGCGGTGTACAAATCTGACATGTGCATTCCAGGCAATATCATCCATCTTTCGATATTAGGACGAAGCTTCATTGTGCTCAATTCTGCGGATGTGATCTCTGACCTCCTCAGGGAAAGGAGCCTTATCTATGCAGATCGCCCTGTTATCCCTCTGGCCGGAGAAGTGTATGACATTCTACATCTACTTTAGTACCTTCATTCTGAAGTCATCCTAGCGTCGGTTATTCTCGTTATATTCCATTTGAACGATACAGTACTCGACTTGAGGATGGTCGAAAGTTTATCACGAACAGCCTAAGCTCACGAAATTCCGTGCAGCTGCATCAAATTGGGGAGGCGAAGGTTTCTCAGCTCTTACTCAGGCTTATTAGTGATTCCCCAAATTTCCGCTCGCATCTTCGCTGGCGAGTATATGTTTAAACGGCATCCTCCTTCAATCCTTGGTGACGAAAACATCCCTCCTATAGGTTTGTTGTGGCTGTAGTGCTCCAAATCACCCATGGTCGTGCTGTGTATGACTGTCAGGACCCTTTTGTCAAGATTGCAGAAGATTCAGCAACGATTTCTCCGAGCTCATAAAACCTGGGCGATTCCTCGTTGATAGTTTTCAAATATGTGCGTGTTCCTTCACATAGATCGCATATTCGATATTTTAACCGCCGTTTACACAAGTACGGTTCACTCCTAGCTGGTTCCCAGGAGTACAGTATAAGAAGATAGCAAAGAAAGTGCAAGAGCGACTACACCAAGCATACGATGTGCCTCATAGCCAGATCAAAGAACAGATGGTATATACACTGATAGTGATTATTTTGATCTGACACGTGTGGCATAGGAATTCGGAACCGCTTCGCCTTCTGCCATTGTTTCTTGGATTGAAGAACATCCTAATGCGACGCCAGAGGAGATAAATATGGCGAAACTTGCAATAGGTGTCTTCTATACAGGTATGCGGTTCTGCTCATGAGATCTACACTACTCATTAGACAAACTGTAAAGCTGGCGGAGATACTGTGAGATATTCTCACCTTCTCGACTTGCTGAGTCGCCTGAAACCTCTGTAATCCTACAGACCGTTTCAGCACTGGAGTCCCTATTTATGATATTGGCTATGTACCCGGACGTCCAGCGCAAGGCTCAAGCAGAAATTGACACACTGATCGGGTCAGATCGTTTGCCAAACTTCAATGACCGCCACCGTTTGTCGTAGCTGGACGCTCTACTTAAGGAGGTGCATCGTTGGAACCCCGTCGCCCCCATAGGTGGGGGTCTTCCTCAAATCGCAGCGTTAGACCAGCTGAAAATACCCGGTCTAGCTATACCCCACAGTGTCATGAAGGACGACGTGTATATGGGATACTATATACCTGCTGGCGCGACTGTTATCGCCAATAGTTGGTGAGCCTGCTAAGCGAATATGCAATTTATGGTCTTGACAAGCCCCGTACTAGGGCCGTATTACATGACCCATATCTCTATCCAGACCCATTTGAGGTAAAACCAGAAAGAGATTTCCAATCCGGAGAAGGTATAAATCCGGACCCCCGTGCTTTTGCATTCGGGTACGGAAGACGGTGAGCATCCCCAGTCACGACCAATGCTGGAAGCTGAGCGCATATGCAGGGTCTGTCCGGGACAGCCACTGGCCGAGGACTCCCTTTATATTGTAGCAGCCACAGTACTCGCAACGATGAACGTTGGTCCCGACGGTCTAGTATTGGAACCCGTGGTGGAGTATACTGGCGACCTCATCAGGTTGGCACTCGCTCTGATTCATCCCGACACACAAGACTAATTGTGCATGTCGCCAGCCACCCCGGTCCCTTCCAATGCGCCATTTCAGTGCGTTCAACAAATGCTGAGCGTGTCATAAAGTCTGCCGCACTGGTGGATGCGAGTGATATGAAGGAAGCTATGTAGCAATGCCGTCCATAAACTCGATGATATTCCGTCCCCGACAATACGGTGTCTGCTTACATAGTACTTGCATCATCCAATAGCGAAACATTTCTTTATTTGTATTCGCCTCACCATGAGTTCGTGCGTAAAGACTTGACGAGAAGTGATAATACACAGCATCCCAGTACTCTAGAGCCCCCTGCTCTAATTGATGAATCTCCTGCCCTTGCCGCTGGCATTCTTTCGGCATGCTATGACGTACATACTATTCCATGCGATTTCTGACAGCGCATAGCACGCGAACACCCATTGATTGTGATACATGGCCGCAAATACGGTGATGAACCCATAACTACCCGCAATTCGCAGGCAATTGTATTCTCGCCTGCCGATAATCCGGAGATGTTTCCAGATGTCTTCCTGTGCATTTTGAGTGATAGAGATCGAATGGGATCTATGTGGTTCTCCCTTATATTGAAAAGCTCCACCACGATGTCTCGATGGTTTAAGGAATTTCACCGTTGTCCTCACCAAGATAGAGAGACAGTCGCAACCAACGCAAATGCCCCAAAATCGGGCCACAGGATGGTGTTAATGGTGTGCGAACGAACAAGGTTTGATCTACTAGCGGAAAACTCCGAGGTCGAACTGCTTCATTAAAATTTACTGTACTCATTAGGGCACAACCTATTTTTCTCAAGCTTCCAATCATCTTATCTCTCTCAGCTTCTCGCTCGCGAGTATCGTATGCACAATAGGATAGGGATACCGTGCCCCAGGTTATGTGTTTCACTTCTCTCGGTCATGAATCTTGACACAAGATACGAAGATAGAGCTCACAGCCTGAGCACTGAAGATAATCCACGCAGAGGCGCGAACGACTGATCTCACGGTACTGTACGTCAGGTCTGTCTCATTCTTGTCTTGAACATGCTTTGTAAGTTCAGTTGTTCATAAGTCTCCCATCGCACTATCCAATACGGCCCCCCGTGGTGTCGTGTTTGCGTCGTAAGGGGACGTTCATTTGACGCTACAGAGACAGATATGTCTGAGCGCCGTATTGCAATGTTTGTGTGGCTTACCTGCACATCTGCACCACGCGTCTTTCAGCATCACAGGGGCATACAGTCGGTCATGACTGTGCAGACATACCGAACCGCAAAGTGACATGAACGCGGGACGAGGGACAGACCACTCTGCCCGCGCGAGCGCTCACGCCTTGCCGTCTGCACTACTGCCATGAATATGGGTCGGCAGATCCCTGAGATCGCTAAACTGAAACTAAAACAGACAGCCGTATATGCCCAAGGACTACTATGGCTCCTGTCTGCAGTGGCGGGCACGACGCCACCGCAACCTGTTGCAGCGCGTTATTCGCGGCGACAAAGTGGCCACCATGCGTCAATGCGTCGTGTTTGTGAATTCTTTAGTCGCTCTACCGGTGCGGGCTGTCTTCGCGTGCGCCGCGAGATTCTTATGTGGATGCGAAGAATGGCACGATGATGTGCGCACGGCATGCGCGGACGTATTGGCGACGATCCCTGACGGAAATTTGCACATACAGTACAGAACATGGCGCTCCATTCCGTGAGAGAGCTGGTGATCAAGCGCTTTCAATTTAAACCTCTACTCGGCGGCGGGGGTGGACCGCGCTTCATTCTAGTTCGGTTAGTGCGTTCTATCTTCTCACTTCGGCACAAGGCGACATAGCGCATCTGGGCATTGTCCTGCCACAGTGTGCAAGCCATATGTTTCGTATCTACAATCTCAAATTGCGTCCTTGGATGAGAGCGCACATCGACTTGTTAGTAACTGACTGTCGCGTCCTGCCGCCGATGGCGAGATTGACGCGCCCCAACGCGTTGCATTGCGTCTTATCTACCCGGAGGACCGGCGTGCAGTGTATTTGGCAGGCGTCACGACTAAAGGCCGTGTTGCTTTTGGAGCGGTCTCAGCGGGTGGCGTTGGGTAGCGCTCCAGACAATCGGCGAACTCGGGCATGCGCCCCAAGCTCAAGCTCAAACTCAAGCTCAGGCCTGGGCCTGGAGTCATGTCTATCTCTTGCGCATGATTCCCACCATCATTGAAGCAGCTGTACAGCAGCTGTAGTGTGAATGGGTGCCTAGGCAACCGTGACATCCTCCGTCCTGCCTGACGTCCAGCATAACTCGGGAGGGGTCAATACAGCAGACGAGCAGTGGCATTGGGTCACTTCGATTTCGACGTCTGGACTATAGCTACTATTCGGGCGGGCGGTCCCTGGATGTGTTGCTATCTTATCGTGACAGCTGCGCACAACGGACGGTGAGGCGACTATCCATAATTCCGCCTCGATACATAGCCTCGTGGTGTGAAAGTACGGTTCAGAGGCGAAGGTACTCGAAGATGAATGCGGGGCACTCAATGAGCGAAGCCGTGGATCAGGGCTGTGGAGAGCGAGAGGTTACCTGAGGTATTCCCGTACTGACGGAGTCTCTACACAGATCGTATGAATCACGCAATCGGCGACCAACTGCCAGTGTCTAACAAGCGGCTGGGTACGTTGGGGAACCTCTATCGGTTGCCGGGAATCCAAGGGAAGGTACGTCACCATACTGGAACCGAGATTTCAGTGGGCCTGTGTGCAATACCGTCCGGCGTCACATGCTTGCCTCTTTCCGCAGACGGAGAGCTACGCATGTGGGGAAATGAAAGCGAGCATGCTGACGTGCGTGCAGGTTGGGGACCGTTCGAACCGCCCAACGGAAGCATCGCCGTCCGCGGAGATTCCGTTCGATCGAGACGATGATGGTATCCCGATGACGTCTATTTATAATCAGATCGGCGCTGCCGCGCCGTCTGAGTGATATTCCGGATCGCGGATGTTTCCAGTAGCCTCAAGGATGAATACGCTTGCAGGACAGCGCGTATGCATCAGTGATACTGCTAGCCAAGCTCCCGCTCCAGGGCGGGCGAGAGCACCATCGGGATTTTAACCTGACAGACGTAATGATGGCTACTTGTCACGCAATGTAACAGAGTGTGCTAACTAAACGGAGGCAGCTGCCGAAGAAGCGTAGCGCTCGTCAAACAAGATCGCCATCAGAACACCGGACGAGAGAAGTAGAGGACTTTCCGCCTGTATAGGAAAGAGCATAGAGGCGCACACACTAGGCTACGAATAGGCAACCCTTACCTGAAGATGGCGTCTGACAAGCAGCCGGCAGCGATAGTATCATCAAGCCATCAGAAGGTGTCTGGCCGACGCGTAGCACGTCCTGTTGCATGGCGGCAATGGCGACAACGAGGTCAAGCATGGGTCTGACGGTCGGCAGCACCGTCAGCGAAGGACAAATTGATTGATTGGTGGGGTCAACTTCAAGGCGTCACGGGAGAAGATGGATCTTGCAGGCGACATTGAACTCAGGCAGAGGCACTTCGCTTCCGTTCCTGATCGTATCGGCAAAGGGCGCTTCCTCCCCCCCAACGCATCGGATAACACGTGCGGCTCGCCGACCGAAGGCACCCACAAATCCCAACATATAAGGCCGCGACATGCACTAGCTCTATCATGCATTCTTCTCAAACGTAACACACTAGTGCCTCTAGTGTCTATTCCACGCGTCGCTCATTATCAATTGGTGTTATCCGCTCGATCATCTCACCCGTAGACCAGCCCTTGTACGTATTTAATTCCCTCTGTTTTCGCCTTTATTCATCGCGCCCTCCACCAAGATCCCCCTCATATATTGTCGGTGTCGGTCCCATTATGGCACCTCTCACCCGACGTCTCCCTCAGTTTCCCATCCTCAGACTGTCATTTGGGTCCTTCAGCTCACGCTTTCTCAAGTATATCGTGTTCCTACTTTTTCTTGTCAACATACGCTCCTGGCCACTATCCTGGCATTGTAAGACTGTCTACGACTCTCTTACCCATTATGTGCTGATTTCCGTCATAGTCCGTATATTCCAGCCCATTTTCGCACTCCGCCTGCGATTGCAACTGTACCGCCTAAGCGTCCTCTGGAAGCCCAAATATGTCAGGGATAGGGCAAAGGCAAGATGGCTCTGTGCCTTGTCTCCGGTAGGAGAGAATCCATTAAATTTCACTGTCGCGTGGAGAGGTTGGGCAAGTAAGTATTCGTTTCAATCTTGAAAATGGGTTTGTCTCGTCCATTGTGTGCACGCTGCTCATATCTCTTTTACTTTTCCAGCCCCAGATGACTGCGACTTTAACATGCATTTAAGCAATTCATGCTATGCTAAGGTACGTGACCGCTTACGACAACGTGGGACTTTAAGCTGAGGACCGCCTAGAGCTTCGACTGGGCACGACTTGCCTACATATTGAAGGCCTTCCCCGCATTTTTCCGTACTGGGGGCTGGATGGCTCTTGGCGGTACGTATGGCCGCAGCTGATCCACGAGCGCAATCTTGATCGCGCATGTTTGATCGGCACAGGCACGCACTACAACTTCCTCCGCGAAATCCGGATCCTGTCCCGGTACGAGGTCCGCGTCAGCATCGCAGCATGGGACCACAAGTGGGTGCGTATCTGTTCGACGAACCCAATCCAGAAAGCGCCCACAGGCTAATCGGGCGCTTGGCATGCAGATCTACATAGTGGCGCGCTACGTGTCCAAGCCCAAGCCAAAGGGCAAATCCCAATCACGGAGGGACTCGCACTCTCAGTCCGACCTCGAGATCCGCCTCCCGCCCACGCCGCCCGAGCGGGACGCCAGGGCCCGCAAGGTGCCCATCCCGCTCCTGCACACGCCCGCAAAGCCCGACGACAAGTGCGACGCATACCTGCCGCCGTCACCTGTCTCGCCCACGTACCCACTCGGCGCCTCCACGTTGCCCGCAGACGCATCCTGCGACGACAAGCCAGACTCGCGCGTGATCGCGGCGGCCCTCCGCACGCAGGCGCGCGTGCACGAGGAGCCCGACGGGGCGACGCTGCACTGCGTCGCGGTCTCCGCGCTGTGCTTCAAGATCGGGCGCATCACGGTCCCGCCCGCGCTCGTGCTCGCGTGCGACGGATTCTGCGACAGCGCGAGCAAGACCTACTCGCATGCGCAGCCGCCACCGTTCTGGCCCCATGTGCAGCGCTTGCGCGGGAGCGAGCTTGACCTGGGCGCGCTGCGCGCGTTCTTCACAGGCGGATGGCGCGAGGTGCCGGAGCGCGAGCGCTGGTGGGAGCAAGCGTTTGGCGGCGAGTTCGAGGAGCGCAGACAAGCGGGCATGGAGGTCGTTGGTGCGTTGCGGAAAGGTATGGAGGGCGTGCAGGGTTTGTGAGGGCAATCAGCATGTATCCTTGAGCATGTATCCTTGTTATTTGGCTTGGGTTTGTTGCTTCGAAACGAGATCGTCGGAAGACGACCCAATTATCATATGTACGAAATTTCTGTACCGATAGACTTTCTGCCGCTTTATGGCGATGTCTGCATTCTCAGACATGAAGCGATGCATTTGTAGTTTTAGATATAAATACAGTGCAATGTCAGTGTGATAATAGTGCTACAAGAGATCTTCGACAATATGCAAGGACTCCAGAACTGTTTCCATGTCTGCATCAAGCGGACGTATTCACACGATAATAAAGTACATCCTACGAAAGAGGTCCATTGCTAGCTCAAGGATGCGAGATAGGTATGCGAACTTGTGGATATATTGTGGCAGAACCTCTCACTGTGAAGTGGGTTCTGGGCTGTCTGTCTTGAATCTAAGACGCGCGAGAAGAACAGAGTCCCAACGACCACCTCGGCCGACACTGGAAACCTTTTGGGCGCTGAGCTGCCCGCCGATAGGCTCGTCCGAGTAAACCGGTCCTCCGAGCAGCGACGAAGACAAATCTGTGGAAGTCGAGAAGTGACCCCACGGTTGGCCGGCACGTGCTGCTGAATGCACACTGAAGTTCAGCTGAAAGCGGGATACCATTAGCTTTCTCATGATGAATTGTGGCTGGCAGATGCTCACCTGTCCATCGGGATGGGAGTGGCTAACGTAGAGTGCATAATCTTGTGCCTCGAGAGTCCCGATGACTATTGATCGTGTCAACTTCTCATCATGATAAGCGCGTAGGCGCATGTCGTACCTAAGAAGAGGTCCTCTCGGGTGATGGGATGTTCGTCACCGTAAACCTTGAGAATGCTGTCGACATTCGCCTTGAACCACCGCTTGGGGATCGCGAGATCCTCCACATAACGATATACTGTGGACTCCGTGAACAGGTGAGCAGTTTTGTGGCTTTGGCGCAGCGGCGACGAGTACCGCCGGCGAATGTTCGTCGTGCTCCCGGTGTTGTTTTTGGAATTGAGCCATGATTGAAGCATGTCCATCCCACGTTGCGCAACGCTGCGTTTGCCCTGCCGCTGAATGCCTGTCGTCACGCGGCCAATGTCTTCAAGGGCAGCTATACTACCTGTTAAGCCGCCGGAAGACTCCGTGGGTTTGAAAGCGTTGAACAACGTCACGAATTCTCCCGCTGGCTTTGACAAATAGCCTACTGAACCAAGCATCACTTGGCAGGGCGTCCAAAGAGGAAGGGTCACTTGAGGAAAAAGTAAGTATTGTAGATGGTATGACGTTGAGTAGCGCGTACATGATGGATGGAACTCGTGTTGCACAAGCATCCTGTAGCGCCGCTCATTGCGAATGTCTGCTTGACGTTGATCAGCAGGTGGCGGCGATTGATACCCTGGCGGATCAAGCAAGACCCCAGAATCAGAGCGGGAATCCGCCGTCTCCGAGTATGACGACGTCCGACTCAGTGTTGGGGGAGAGTGGATGAACGGATCGTGTTCAGGGCCGACCTCCGATTCGTGCGGCACCGGCGAGGATCGGAAGGATTCGCTGTCGCCGTGGGCGGTCTCGTACGACGAGCTCACGGAAATGGAGGGTTCGTCGACAAAAGTGGCCGTTGTGTCCGCTGTAAATTGCGATAATTAATCTACTGTGAAACTGTCTAGCGATTTGGGCTTACGTGGCAGAGGCGGCAATGGTACCGGCAGCATGCTCGGAGAAGCACGATGCGGGTCCTTAGGCACCTTTAAGTGTATAGGCAGTGGCGATTCTTTAGCATCGAGGCCAAAGTGGTGGCGCAGCTGCTGGAGGTCATGGACGAGAGTATCAAATGATGGTCGTGATGCAGGAATACGATCCCAGCAGCGTTTGATGATCTCCGAGAGATGGGGCGTCCACTGCTGCTGAATAAGAGGAATTTCTGGACGCATGTTCTCCTCTGCAGACCAATCAGTTTCAAACCGATACCAGAAACAGGAGACGCACTAAGGACGAAGTGGCGAACAGCATCATCATCAGCATATGGCCAGGGTATGCTGCCTTTAACGAGGACTTCGATGCAGCACATCGCAAACGCATATACGTCGACCTGCTGCGTGAGTCCGCTTTGGCCCGACATCAACTCGGGCGCTTGCCAGCGCAAAGTACCGTCTATAAATGGATATTAGCACCTGACGGAAAGGGAAAGACAATCGTGGACACTCACGAGGCAAAGGCTCGCCGCTGATGCGGTACGCCTCTGACTTCATCTCACTCTGGCCAAAGTCGGAGATAATGCAGTGGCCGCGATCATCGACCAGAACGTTTGCGCCCTAACGAGTCGATGAGATTCCTGTAGGAAGGACATGTTCGTGGGCTCACCTTCAAGTCACCATGAAGGACCTCCTTGCCATGCAAATAGGCCATTCCATTCGCAATCTCGTGAATCATTCGAAGAGGATCGGCGGCCTCCAGGGTCGGGAGGCCCTTCAGGTACGGGACTATGCTGCCGTTTTTGTAATAGGGGCTGACGAAGAACCACGGAGCGTCGCTCGACGCAGAAGACGCGCCCAGGAGCTCGAGCACGTTCGGATGCTGCAGCTCCTTCCAGATGGTCGCCTACGCACAATGTCAGTGATTGCTGCCAGCAAGAAACTGCGAATGCTATACCTCATGGATGAAGAGCTTTCGAGGAGTCGTTTCGGCAAGCACTTTAATCGCGACCGTGCGTTCCCTCCACGTACCCTTGTACACATCCGAGAAGAACCCAATCCCGATTTTCTGCTCCGCCTCCACCTCGTAGCGCGTGATCGTCCAGCTCGGCAGCGCCATCTCGACCGTACTGAGCCTGCGGAGCGCCTCAATACCAGTCTCTATGAACTCGCGGTCTAGCGTGTCCCGCGGCGTCCTCCTAGAGGCCGCGCTGCCATCGCTGGTCGTCTTTCGGCTCTCTACGCTCGCAAGGGTCGTACTCCTCGTCAGGTTCGCACCGCCCTCGGTCCCCGCCGTAGCCAACTCGCTGCTCACGCTCGTAACGAGCACTAAATCTTCCGCCTCCGCCTCAGCCGCATCAAACTCCCGGTCGACCTCGCTCTCGAGTGCACGTTGCAGCGCCTTGACCGCCTCGGGCATCTCGTCACGCCCGACTTGCAGCACGCGGAGCATCTCGACGTCGCTGTTCGCCTGCAACGCCTCGCGCATCAGCCCGCGCAGGTCCGCAGTGTCCACCGCGGCGTCGCGCTCATTTTGCCGCGAGGCGATCGCCTGCAGCGTCTCACGGATCTGCTCGGGGGACGCGCTCATAAGTTGCTCGACGGATGTGATGGCTGCGATGACCGCGGACTCCGTTCCGGTGAGCTGAAGTGCGTTCGCGGTGGGCGCTGGCAGTGGTGACCCTTGTTGGTTGCGCATGACGGTCTCGATGAGAGCAGCAGTGTCAACCTGGCGCGCCTGCTCCGCTCTGACCACTTGCTTCAGAATGCGGATTTGGATAGAAAGCTGGACGCGATCGAGTCAGCCGGTTGGACACGTCAGTCTGAATCGCAATGTGGAGGCTCACTCACGTTGAACATGTTGAGAGCGTCGTTCAAACTGTTGTCACAGACACCAAGCGCCCTCTGAATCTCCTCGCGCTTCAGGTAACGCTTGATGAACGGGCGGTGATTTTGCCTTTGGAGGAACTGATACACATCATGAAACGATCTGCCGAACCGTGAGCCTGAAATAAGCAGAGATTCGAAGGCCGACTCACTCGACCAGTCTCTCAATTGGGTGATGTAGCTCCTCGCCAACTTGGTCACCGGCATCGGCAATTTCCTCCCGGACGGAGTAGAGGATAGTCGCACACCGCTCGGTCAGGCGCAAGCATGCTGATCGATTGACCTATCGAATTTCGTGTTAGACGCGGGTGTTAATTGGGCAACGCAACACTCACATCGACCATCTGAAGAGCATCCCATATCTCTAGCAGCACCCGTGCAGCAAGGTCGAGACCGGGGAACGGCGCAAACACCAGCAGCTCACCACCGAGCACCAGCGCCTCATGCGCGACGTATGCCGTAGTCCCAAGGACGTTAACGACGGCCTCGGCTACATGCTGCGAGCAGCTACAGTCAGCAGCAACGGTGTGCACACTGACAGCAACACTCACGCGGCCAGTGCGCTGGTACCCCTCCGAGTGCTCGACAGGGATTGACTTTTGCCGCCGCTGTACCCACGGCCGCGACTCCGTCTCGCGGGCGCCCCACCACGATGTTGGCACGCCGTTAGGCGGCGTCTCCGAGCGGTGCGTGATCCGCCAGGTGAACGCCCAGTCGCGTCGCGGGCTGACCGACCGGCCCGGACCGCCCACCGATGACGCGCGGTTACGCCCAACAGGTTGACCTTCGACGCCAAGGGCGCTGATCGAGACGGGCTCACTGTGAGGGAGAGGGCTGGATACGACGCGCGTCATAGGCGCCGTTGGGGGAATGGGTGTTGGCTCGGCACGGATCGTGGAAGTCGAGAAACCCCGCGGACGCGAAGACGCAGGTCGGCTGTCAAGCGTCTGCTGGAAGGAGGAGAATTCGGGATCGACGACATTGTACGGTGGGGGTGGAAGCGGGGAAGTCCCCATCTTGGGGGTGGTTGAGGGAGAGGTAGACGAAGATGAGGACGCCTGCGGTGACATTGCAGGCGACTTCTTGGAAGCGTTGACAAGCTTCCGAGCACTGTCCATGGCTGCGTAGCTTGTCCGGAAGGTAGAGATGAGTATGTAATCTCGAAGACGTGCTTCAGTGCGCGGGGCAAGAGTTAATGTGTGTGTGTGCTTACTGGGAGGTAATGAGGGTGCAAATTGGGTGGTATACGGCTTATAAGTGGCTGCTGCGAGTCAATGTAGCAGAATCCACAGCTCGTGGATACACACTTGCTCCGCCGACGCCCAATTAGGCTTGCTCGGGAGACACAAGCAAAACGCCGGTCTGATCGTCCAGTATCCGAGGTGGCGAAGCACTCTTCCGCACGGATAGTGAGCTCAACGTCGCGGTCGTCAGTGAGAACCTGCTCGTCGACGGGGTATATGAGCAAGATCTACTATCCAGCAAGCGCCTATCCAACTTTGATGAATTCACGTGAGATACCTGCCATATATGGCAAGCGACATGTTCATTTACCAACCGCTGCGCTCGTTACGTTTCACAAGTGCAGCGACTTGCTATCACTCAGTGGCAGAGTCTCACATCAAGCATATGAATTGCTGATGAACTGCCTCTCTGTACATGTCATTTTGCGTGCCAACTGGATCATGACCCCATTGTCTGGATCCATCCGTTAGACTCTCGGACACGCGATCCGCAGGTTATATCGAAACAGGGAGCCGCTTGCTATACTCCACGTACTTCATCATATGACAGGACGGAACTCATGCTTCCTCCATACCAGGCGGAGAACACCGCTAGTGACCCAACACGCGCTCACTGCAGCGACAGCCCTCGACGCGCTGCGCCGCTCCCCAATCCGGCTAGAGCGCGGACTCAAACTGTTCCATTTCCGGCAGCGGCCAGGAATGAGTCACCTCAGTCGTAGACACTAATCCGGCTGTGCGTGCGTGGATAGCCACGGAAAGTTATCGCTCCACCAAACTTTAGCAGGCTGGAGCGCGACATATCTTTCTGATCTCTGGTGGCATATAACAGCTATGGCTATTATCACCCCGAGACACACCTAACACCCAGACGGACACGATAGCTGATTGGCGGAAATTGGCCGGCGGGTTGAGCGGACTTGCCGACGCGGGATCGACGATCGGGATCGCGCCTCATGGCTACTCAATGCCCCGCCGGCATCCTGTAGCCCCGTGCCACGGCAGGATTCAACGTGCCGACGAGGGGGTACGCAATATCGTCAGATAGATCACAGCAAAAATCCCTGCAGAAATGGCTTTGTGGCGCCACAGATCCTTCTGGAGCTCCCACAACGTCTCAGACTGCCGCTACACTGCACGCGGAGTCGTGCACGATACAGGTCTTGTGGGTAACGGGTGCGGAGCCGAATCTTCGTTCATTGCAAATAAAGCGCGCAAGAGGTGAGCGTAGGCTTTCTGGCCCCCATCCATGACATACTCGTCCAGATGGCTGCGTCATCTCTAGACTCTACTGTAGGGCGCCCACTCAGTGGGCGTATGTGTGGCTCGACACATTGAGTATCAGCCCGGCCCATCCGGGATGGCAAACTCGATCAGCGGCGGATCTAGCCTATTGCATGCCTAGACCACCTTCCCCCACAGTGCTGCTCAGCATGCGCAAGATCATGCTTCGGGCTTTGTGGGCTCTTGAACCGCTGCCAACTGCTTATTGCGAATTGGGAGTTCGCGAGAATGATTGAGAAGTCTGTGCGACAGCATAAGCGACTGGATTCATTCCTATGACCATTGACCACGGAATGGTAAATGATCTCTGCATGCTGGAGATCGTGCAGACACCCGGAGAGCATACGCGTAACGCATTGAGTAGTCGAGTTCATGCCGCTGTTCGGATGGAGATGACAGGAGATCTTCAGATGGCGGCTTTGCGCCGGCAGAGATCGGCAGCGAATCTGGTATGAACCTTATTTCAGTTGTCAAGTTGCATGTCAGACCATATGTTTGTTGTTTGTCCACACTGCCGCATAGTGCAAAGTGGCGGATCTCGGACTCTGGGGGAAAGAGCGTTTAGGCAACTCCTCCGCAGCGTTAACACTAATAAATAGCGATACACCGGCAATGGTGTCTACGCAGCCCAACCGGGCCAACCCCAGTGGGCCGAGAGTCTACATCAAGACGATGTTTATTTTTTCAGTATCAGAGGCACGGCAACGAACACATACCAGCAAAAATATGGGACGTATCCACCAAATTCAATCATCCTCTGGAAGCCAGATAGATTCATAGGCATGGGCATGATGTTTGGCAGAAGACCCTAAGGACGTACTAGAATAGTAGCCATTGAGAGCGGCCATAAACAGCTTATCCGCGCGTTACTAAGCCTACATAAGACCATGGCCCGATCACAGCCGCCACATATCACTTTGAATCTAACGATGAGGAGACGTGTATGGGCCGGCGACGTCAAGGAGTGTAAGGTCTCGGCAAGAGTGCCTTCCATTTGAAAGATGACCAGGTAGCAGCGTCAGATTCAGAGGACATGAAAACAACCCGACTGTACCACTTGAACAACACAAAATAGGCGCAAGTCAGACGTAAAAATAAAATTCAGAGCTCTGGCCTCGAAGCTAAATAGTGGTCTGAGCCGCCTTCAATTATCTATGTCAGAACTGACGGATAAAAGGAAGACTTGACAGAGAACAGACCCACAGCTCTAATCACAAAATGGATAGAATTGTCTGTACTAAGCGATAGAAATCGTAACGCACACGCTCGTAAAAGTCCGATAGTGAAACGAGTGGTCAGCGCGGTCAAGGGCAACTTGGTTGAGGGCGGGTACACATGCCACGTGACCGCGCCACTCCAAAATCAAGCACCGTTATTTGCACTTTCAACTGTCGTCTGTTTTGCCACCTTGGGTCTCCGACGACACCTAAATACTGAAGCTTTCCCTATTCAAACAGCGCATTGGCGCTTCTCGGACTTAGGAAAACGATCCTGGCTTCCGCAAAATGCTAGGTAATTTGAGGACCGATCGCATTCCGTAGACCGTACTACGTTTTGAGCGCAATATCTGCTTCAGCGCTGTTGACGAGAACTTGACTATATCCCTTTGAGAACATAGAGCACATGGTATGAATGACTTGCATGTCATAGGTATTGTAGCTCATGCGGAGAGGTCCACGACGCGATCGCCCCAGCCTGATCGATGGTGGCTGACTGTGGTCGCGATTGAGACCGTCCACGACAGAATCTGTGTTATATCACATAACATGACAAACTAGCGAAGCATCCTCATTGTCCCCCATATCTGACCGCACTCATGGCTGCATTGGAACGCTTGTCTGCCCCGTCCATGTCGAGGATGGTACGTCTGTTCTAATTTGCGAACATAGTGTATGGTGTGACATGATGACAACGTTGCTTTAGCCTGCTCTATCTGGCAGCTCTACCACGGGTGGTAGCTCGACAGGCCCTTCCTCGATCTCATCCGCTCTGTGTACACCCGACGACGATCCCTACCTGGAGTCCTTGAACGACTTCTTCGCGAAGACCCCAAAGCATTGTCATGATGGTATTACCACAAAAGCGCTATACGAAGACGACTGCCTTCAGCCTACGCATTTAATGGACCCTCCCACTTCGAAGACTATATCGCTCTCTCGGGTTGTAGCGAGAGCCAAGAGACTAGGGAAGACCTTCGGTATTCGTAAGACGCCACGAAAGGTGAAAGACTACGTCGCCTTTACTACACGACGTAGCTGACTGTGATGGTAGGCAAAGCCTCAATCTATCGAGGGACAGGAACACAACGTCCCTCTGAGCGATTGCCATAAACAGGAGCATGAGGTGATTGCAATCACTAGGCTCCATCGTCCAAGACTGATACTCACGTTTCCTGCAGTTCGGTACGCGTGCTTCGGGTATTTCTGTCCATATTACGCAGAACGTACATTGCGATACCGCAGATGACACACTGCATTCTGTACGTCGCGACTTGGCCGATTACATCACATTTGGAATTAATAATTGACGATCGATGTCAGCCGAATGTCAGTGTTGATCGACTGGCACGCGAAGCGCGGTCATCTAGCTATATATCGGAACGTGAGACCCAATTTGAATTGGCACAACAGGCTGATCCCTTCGACGTTGACGTCGACGATGATGACTTCATCCCTCAAGAGTTTCTGTCATATCTTCGCGGGCCGTGGACACGACGAAGGCTCATACACTCGTCCCTCAGGCTCATCCTCTTCCTTCCGTGGTGCGTCGCTGTCGGCGGTGCCATCCTCCTATCCCCAGATCGACTCGAGACCATCGCGTTTACGCCGGGATACATGGCTTCAGAGCGAGGCACTCGTCGTTTCCGCTACTGGGCACACTGCGCAGGACCTCACATCTGCATCTTCTTGGCTTTCCTAGCCGTAACGTTCTGGTGGAACGCGTTTGCCGGCACAATGATCGCCGGCGCGGTCGCGGCCAAGGCTGTTTATGTCTGGGGCGACTTCCAGTTCGACCCTAGCATCCAGTTGGGCCACGACGACAAGCAAAGTGTATACCTGGCTGTGTTCAAAGCGTACATGGAAGAAGGTTTCGTTCTACACGTTGACGATGACAGTATTACGATGGGAGAACAGGAAGATTAGGTAGCTTCTGAGCTCAGTGTTTACGTTACGGTCTGCTGTTTTCCCGCTGTATCTGATGATAAATGACACCCTCCTCGAACATCGCTGTCTGACAGCTATTACGAATATTATGGAGACAATGTCACGGGGACTCGGAAAGCCCGTTACTCGAGGTAATAACAGATTTACACATTGGTCAAGAACTCGCCAACGACTTCCTTGTACCGCTCGGGCTCCTCGAAGAACGTCATATGAGCGCTCTGCGCGAACTTCACCCACTTGACGCGGGGAATTTGCGCGAAGAAGGGCCAATTGCCCACGTCGTGCGCTTCATCGTCCTGGCCATTGATGACGAGGGTGGGGGCAGTGATGTCGTGGAGCTTGTCGACGACAGACCAGGTTCTGAGGGATCCTGTGATGTTAAACTCCGAAGGCCCAATCCTGAGCGCAAAATCAGATACACGACATCACTAGGGTATCTCACGAGACCAACGTACATGGTGCTGTACACCGTGGGATCCTCGAACATGTTCGCGAACGACTTGAGCAGTAACTCGGGCCAAGGAACAAGCGGGCAGACGTGCTTGTTATAGAAGATTTGGGTACCGTCGTGGTATTCCTTGCTATCGGTCGTACCCTCTCTCTCGTGCTTCTTCAGCATTTCTCGAAGGTCCTCAGGCATGCCGTCGAGTAGCCTGTTGGTACCCTCAGCCCAAAGTTTCATTGATGCGCTCCCGCTGACCAGGATCAAGTGTTTGAGCCCTGCAGGACGTCTGTAGGCAGCGTAGTGAGCACCTAACATAGCACCCCACGAATGCCCGACGAGGTCGAAGTCGTCTCGGATACCGAGATAGATAAGGAGGTTATCAAGCTCATCCATGAAGAGCTCAATGGTCCAGAACTCTGGGGGTACATCTTTGAGATGGGAAGATTGGCCGATGCCGATCTGGTCGTAGAAAATGACGGGAGTGTGGTGAGATGTGGCGAAGGAGGTGTGAGGGAGCATATAGTGATGCGATATCCCGGGACCGCCATGAAGAGTCACCAAAGGGCGGTTTTTCGTGCTGAGATCGCCTACAACCTTGTACCACGTCTCATAGGTGACACCATCGTGCGTGAATGGGATCTTTCCGGTAGTCTCAGACATTATAGCGAGCGAGAAAGACGGTATACGCAGCTATGAGGGGCGAGCTGCCACTTATACCGCGGTCAGAGTGTCTTCACCGAGGAGGCCGATATCTGTGGGCGCATGTGTATGATCAGCCCTTAAACGTGAGATCGCCCGAAGGTAGATCAGAATTCTGCGTAGTCGAACGCCGTTTTTAAATCCCCATCCATGTGGAAGGAACGATGGAGGTTATGCAGTATATACATCGTGAATCACGTACATTTCCGTTGATTTAGAATAGCTTTTCAGACCTCTCTTGCCATTACAGATGCAAGAGGACAAGTTCACATGCTCGGAATCTGGTACTCATAAAGGCGTGCCATCTTACGAGTCAGTCACGTTGTGCAGCGCATGGGCTGACTACACGGATCGTGCAACGTGGGCAGAATCATGATGTCCAGCTGAGCGCTGATGGTTGGTGCTGCGGTAACTCCTATCACTGGCAAGCTGATCATGGATTGCCACGATGAAACGCGAGCTAGGCTGCCCCTATTTCATGGGAGGTCATACAAGCAAGGTAGCAGTCAAAATAAGTAGTCCATGTATGTAGCGCAGATGGAAAAATAATCTAGATACCAATATACAAGAGAAGTCCTAAGTATTAGCAATGTATCACAATATTGCGACATGAAAATCGCCAAGCTCACTAGGCTATAGTCCTGAATATGCAGACTATGCATCGGCGCCACGCGGTACAGCCTTCCTTCACCATGCGTCTCCTGGACTATCGAAGGGAGAATTCGTGAGAATATCAAGGTCCTGGGGCGCCATAGTTGGCGTCGATGCCATCGTCGCAAATGAACTGGAACTCGACTGTGATGTTTTGGTACGCAGCGACGGACGACTTGGAATGGGCGGTGGAGTCGGTGCTGATCCGCCACTAGTGGTCGCACGCCGAGGAGGGGGCGGTGGTGGTGCGGGCTTCCTAGCAGCCGGTGCACTCAAAGACTGCTCTATCGGTCGTCTAGGCGGGACAAGGCGCTCCGCTGGTGGTCTGTGCACCCTGTCATTGTCCGAGTCGGATGACTTCCGCGCGGGTACGAGTCGTTCCTCGTCATCCTCTTCACCGCTCAAGCCTCCGCCCGAGTCGAACTGACCGTGCACCGGGCTCAAACTGTCTGCAAAGTGGTGGTCGCCAAATGGATGTTCGTCGTCCGATGAGCTCACATCGAAATCACGCTCGTCAGTAGAGCCTTCCTTGTGTCTGCCTCTGCGCGTGTCTGTTGTGAGGACAGGCGGCGCGCTGGCGCCGACTCCACGCGTCATTGCAGGCGGGCGTTGAGGCAGTGCCGGCGCTGATGGATGCAAAGAGGATGAGAGCACTTCGACGTACGTCGTAGGGAACAACCCGCGCTTTCCTCCTAATTCGCCCATCCACCACCCGTCGAGGACTTCGTTTATCACAGCAATACGATCTCCAGCATGAAAGCTCAGCTCGTCTGTCGACCCGGCAGCAAAGTCATGCATTGCTACGACCGTCTTTCGTGAATCACGGTTCTTTTCGACGCCCGGAGAAGCTTTGGGAACGCGCGAAGGCATCTTTGGCGATGTCCCCATTGTGGAGACTGAGCTCTTGCTCTTGTGATGCTTGGACTTGTGCGAGGACGAAGACCGGACACTCGGTGGGCGTCCCCATTCATCACTTTCTAGGTCGCCCCCGGTGTCTGCTATCTCATCCCTCAGAGCTGCAAATGAGTCCTTGTCCTTGTCCTTCTTGCTGCGTCCCGCGACAGAGCCGACCGCGTGCACGGCACTTGAAGCCCATCCTGCAACGCTGAGCTTGCGCGAGCTCTTCTCAGCCTTCTCCTTCTCCTTCTCGCTCTCCTTCTGTTCTTTCTCACTCATCGTAGTGGCTACGCTGTCCGAGCGCTTGCGCGACGTGCGCGACTGTGGGCGAGAGGGAGGACGAGAAGGAGGGCGGGAGGGTGCTTTGCTACCCGCTTCCGATTTGCGTCGAGTCAAGGTAATCCCTCGGCGTTTGGTTGTATCCTCTTCTGACGACTCGTCATCAGAAGACGGTGCCCTGCTAGACGGTTTCGACGTAGACTTGGCAGAGCGAATAGCGACAGGCTGCGATTCCTCGGGATTGCGCGCGAATCTGTGCATAGGGCCTTGGGGACGAGACATTTCCATCCTGGTGATAAAAGATCTACAAACGTAAGGGGGTCAAACTTCAAATACAATAAAGCACATCTGTGTGCTCACTCATCGACCCACGAAGACCTCACATCTTGTAGTACGTCCAAATATTGCGCCACGAAATGGATTTCGAGATCCAGGAATGCCGTCAATTCGCGTAATTGTGCGACCTCGTTCTCTTGAATCGCCTGCATCCGCGCTCGGACATCTTCAGCTGTTTCCTCGCTGGACACAAGATTCACTGTGAGTATGGTCAAAGCGATGGGGAATAGAACAGACGTACTAGCGTGATTGGGCCTTTGCGTACTCATCCTCGGCTTCGTTACGCTCCTTCTCCTTCTCCTTTTTGCTGTTCTTGATCTTCTCCAACTTGGTCATGGCGGCATCGTAGCTTAGTCTGGGCGGACAGGGATCAGCATCATACAGAGCCTGGTCATCACTAAGAAGTACCTTCTACTCTCGAGCTTCTTGCGTTGTGCCTGGTATTCCTTGATTTCGTCCTCGGCGCGGTTGATGGATGCCAGGAACGTATCCTCGAATGACAGAGCGAAGGTCTCTTGTAGCGTCGCAACTTTGCAGAGAGCACGTCCCATACCAACCAGCGACGTCCCTATGAACATATCGTCAGAGGTGGTCGGCTCGTTGCAGCTGTGTCAACCCACCGAATGCTGAGTCCTCGCCGAACTCCTCACCATGTTTAATCATGACAACACCCAGGGCATCTATCGGAAGAAGCTTCTCGGCCTCATCTAGAGCTTCACATTCTTTCTTCTTGCTGAGAGTATGTTGGTAGTCTTCAGATGCAACATGAAGTCTGCACGTGTTGGTGAGCAATGCATGCAGAAGGGCCAGACAGCAGCGAATACGAGAAAAATACAGCTACAGGGGCTAGCGGGGCGTTGCATGCACATTTGAGGGATGAGCCTCCCGCGGGCATTGTATTTCTCCGCAATGTACAACAGCCAAAAGCCATAGTGCTTCACACTTTGCTTGCTAGACCACAAAACCGATATAGCGAGAACAACTCCCGTGTTAGCGTCAGCCAACTGGACGTACTCGTCGGAGATTTGGTCAGACCGTCCTAGTAGCATGGAGCTATGATAAGGGCATGACAGCAGCAAAGCTCACGCAGCGTAGTCGGCGGCTTATGCCAGTAGCCTGATGGAAGTGCGATGGACGTGATCGCAAAGAGAACTGCCCTCCAACACGACAACATGGGCTAGTCCACATGATATCGTAAGGGTGTTGTAGTCGTGCACGTATCTCGCATTGGAAAAGAATTGATGTCAACGCTCACCTCCAAAGTCCCTGCCTCCTCAACTCGATGTCCTGTTCCAGCTCACGAAACTCGTCCGTCACCACAGTCTTGTCGCGGGAGGAGATGACTTCTCCGGCCCACTACAGTTGTGTGCGTATAAGGCTCGATATATATACGCGCCAGATTAGACCATATATACCTGTTTCAACTTCCCCAGCTGCAGCCGACTCAAACATCATTACGCGGCCCCTCAGAGACTGGCGTAAATTCTCACCTGTTTGCTCGCCATTTTCTATAGCAGTGAGGAACGTGTTCCGACGTGAATGTCTGCGTACAACTTGTCTACGTGATGTGGCTGGAGTCGACGCTGCGGAGTACGGAAATGACATGCTGGGAAGGGGGCTACTCATAATAGTTATCAAACTGGAGCATCGGCGCTAGACGCCAAGACGACAAGATGGATCGGGAAGCCTTCGCCTATTATACGAACGCCAGGTTGCTTGCTTGGGACGGACAATTGCATGGTGTTGTTGTCATGCAGCAAATCTTTTGACGGGATTATGACAGACACAAATTCTTGGACGCCTATTTACGGATGTATACCCGCGGGATCACGGTATGGGGACAGTCGCTTACAAAATTCACAAACAATCTGCCAGTTCACCGTTGTTTATAAACCCACTACTTGAGTGAATGCTTTTTTTTCACCCACTGTGCGCTGGGTGAAAGCCCCTATTTGAATCCACTACATCGTATCACACACCACGGAATAGTGGCTAGTTCCTCGGAGAAGGCATAGCACCCCTTTCGTGATGCCCATGAGACACATTACTCGCCGCTGCCATGCCAGCACTGACGCCGCACCAACGACGCAGATATGCAAGATAGGCAAGGCGGGAGTATCATCGCCACGGACACTCACGAACACATAAGTACATTCAGAACTCGAATTAGATGCAGAACGACCACTTTGGCTATCATCCGTCGGTGCATTTCTGGAAGCATCAATACACATTACACGATCGATAACTTAAGTACAGTATGACAACACGAAAGCACATCTGCTACTTCACATCCCCGCCTTCGCCGCGAGGCGTAGACCTTCTTGCACGGCAACTGCCTCCTCCACCCACGGTAGCTGGAAGTACTCGCTACGCCGAAGGTCTTCTTGCCTTACTGTTGCGCCCTCGCTCGGCCCGCTGCCCAGCGCACTTTCAAGATCGCGCGACTGTGACGCGATCCACGTCTGAATGAAGTTCTGGGGATCATCCGCGAACGAGCGCATGAAAGTGCGTTTTATATGCGAGTTGTTTAGAGACTGAACATGAACTGCAATCTGAGCGGCCACGAGTTAGCCTTCGAAGCCGTAAGAGCTGAAAGGGAATCTTAGAAACAGACCTCATCGTCGAGCTTGACCAGATCACGCGCTGATTCATTTGTCATTTGTGCAACAGCTTGAGCCATACGGCTTTTCAGCACTGTGTCCTCTAGCTTCACATCAACATCCCATGCTCCCGGTTTTTCAGCAGGAGGAACGGCAGGATTAACCGTGTAGTGCAGTATGATCGGGTCTGGGGGTGCCAAGTAGCGATTTACTAGCTCTGGCAGATGTTGGAATAACACAGTCTCGCTACGAAAGATCTGGACATGACCATCGATGAGCGTACAGTCCCGCAAATGGGAAAAATACATACCGGGAGGAGATGAGTATCTGCGCGGACCATACGGCGGTCCACTTTGTCCTGCAGACCCTGCACCTTGATATAGTTCCAGAGTGCCTGGACCACGCCGGTCCGACTCTCTTCCCTGACACCCAAGAGGTTCCCTGAAGAGAACGTGAGCAATGCATGCGCATTTGTGGATATTGGGACGCACCGAGGTCCGGATGGATCTTATATTGCTCCGGTTGCTGGTCCAAATACAGCAAAACCCGGATCTTGGTTGGTGTATCGCCCTTTCGTCGGATCGTAAATCCGTCTAATTGTGGTTGATTAGGACTGCGGACCCACTGCGCGGAGCCAGAGTGATATGTCAGGAATGCTTAACATATAACGAGCCACGAAGACTCGCCTCCACAATATTTCCATCTGGGTATAACGCAGCATCCCTGTCTAGCTCTACAACCATCTGTTTGATTAATGTTGAGAATTTGCGTGGGGGGTTACGGTCTTTCGATCGTTGGTTTGGTGGCTACCAAACTATCATGAGTACCTGCAGTTCAAACAGGATGGCATGTACGCACCTCGAGTAGCCGTCCATCGATCCTTAACTGCCACGCGGGAATACCGTCCCCTGAGTCATGTTCCACCTTCCCCGCTTCCCCCTCTCCTACGCTTGCAGTAACAGGTTGCTGCCAAGTCTGCCCTGAAACCGTGTGGCTCAAGAATATGCGTAAAGTTCGTATTGTCTGATGAGTCGTGTTTCGCGCGCTGAGATCAGACAGTGACGCGGAAGGGTGCTCACGACTCACTGGAGTGATTCGTTGTAGCGCATCTTGGACTTCGACGCGTTTGCGCGTGATAGTCCAGTCGAGGCGTCGCTCCATATCGAGGAGCTGCCGATACATTTGAGAGTCATCGGAGAACTCGTCAGAGCGAAGGAAAGAAATAGGCAGATTCTTGTCTGTAAGCTTTCGCTTCCTAGTAGCACAGTAGAAGACGGAACATAGATGGTTAAGTCGCTCGCTGTGTTGCGCCTGACGTCTGTGGGGACATACTTTGCAGCGGGTTTTTGGGCTTCCATGATGATTCTATATGGTTTGTAGACTGATACGGATTGTGCTGACTGCACGCTCGATTGGAGTCCTCGCGGGAGTGGACTTGTGGAAGCAAAGGTTCAGAATGACGGGCGTCTATTGACAGCCATTTCGGGAACGGGGAACGTGACTGAACTGCTAGGCCTCCCTCCTTCCTTCCTTCCTTCCTTCCTCAGGCTTCCTTCCCTGGCACACTCTTAGCTTCAATTTATCGCCGCTGTATTGTGCATCCGTTTCACATACTGAAATTCTCCATCCAAATACAGGGACCCTTATATTCGTATGTTTCAATGATTTAGAGCAGGCGATCCGCAGGCTGTCCACGCTCAAAACGCAACATCAACGTAATACGTGATTTAAGTGCACTCCAGTTAGACCCACTGCGAATTTGCATACATAACAGCCTGACTCTCAAGTAGGACCCCACTACGCCGGGGTATCTTTACCCTAATTTGTAGTCGCGTCGGTGTAGCTAGTGGTAGCAAAGCCAACCTCGTTGGTGCCGGAGTTATAAACGAAGTAGAAGCGTTCCAGGAACGTCATGCCGTTGATGAACTGCAGACCGGTCTCTGCGCTCGAACCGAGGTCGTTCACAATCAGGTAGACGTAGTCGGAGGTTCCACCGATAGCAGTGTTTAGCTGAGGTATGAATGAGTTGATTATTGCATCAAGATGGAACTGTCGAACACTCACGGAGCGAGGCCAGATCTGAGCATTCGCAGTCAACTCGTACGAAACCTACAACCATCGCGGTAATTGTAAGCACTCTGAGGTGCATTGATCGTTTCAATAAAACGCACTCCGCCAATGGTGAAGTAAAGGCTCTCCAGCTTATCGTATTGGGTAGTTGTAAGCCTGAGCAGACCGGTATCATCGTCGTATGTCGCTCCAGTAGCCTTTTCATATTTCGCGTATGCAGCTGCATGACGAGCGCGAAGTTCATCTCAGCATCAGCTTCGAAATATTTACATGATGCGTTCACTTACAGCTCGGGAGCAGGATAAGGGTGGTGCCGGTATCAGCAATACCAGCCGAACTCGACATGATCGCTGTGTCAGACCCATACGTGATAGATTCCTCAATTCCGACATAGTAGCTGGCGGGCTCCGTGGTCGTGACGGCTCTATAAAAGCCAGTGGCATCAACGCGGTTGCACCGGCAAACGCCATGATAAGCGACCCAGGAAGACTGACGTGTAAGTGATTGTGCCAGTGTACTTGCTTGAGTCGGTACCGCCAAATGTAAGTTCTCCGTTAGCGTCCGAGAGTGAAGTGGTCGGCTCAAATGAAATGCCAATTTCCTGAGCGCTGACGAGGCCCTGAGAGTACGCGTTCTGCGTCACAGTAGCGATACACTCATCCTCGTTGCTTAAAGTTCCTGTCAAGCGATGAGAGGTCAGATCAATTTCCGCAATCTGAGCACTTGCCACAGGTGAGGTCTTCGGGGCCAAGACTATCGGAGGTATACTATGCTGGTCAGCACCTGTGACTCGCGCAGGACAGTGTCAGCGCACCCCAAGATGCCGTCGACGCCATCGAAACCGTCAGACGTAGTCGCAACACCGATTGATTGGCCGGCTATGACGAACCCGGATGCCAGGGTAACTGTGTCGGTGTACTCGTTTCCTATTAGAGTCGATGAGTTAGTTGTCTACATAAGCGTATTGTAGACCACACCTTCAAAAGATCCAGAGCCGTAAGTGACAGACTGTCAGGCGGTCGTGGCCATGAGACAATCACGATTGACAAGGCAACTCAGAAAGGACATACCACAGTCTCTCCTGTAGCCTCAGATGTGCTTGTCTGCACGTAGGCCTGGTCAGCACCAACCCAAGTGTTGGAGCTTCCTGTGTCCACGATGAGAGTGTCTGTTCGTTACGGGTATGTCGTATGTTCTATATTAAGGATCGCTCGACCTACAGTACGTTGGCGGGCTGCCGATACCAGTCTGTGCACATACGAGACATTCAGGGTTTCTGGGATGTTACCGGCATTGCAAGAAAATAACTTACGCTGATCGTATAATCCACAGCCCCGTTTGTAGCGTCGGTGTCGAAGATGGTGGCTGCCGCGCTTTGTTCGCTCACGTAGTTGCAGCCATTGCCTCTGCCACAACCGCACATGAATGACTGTGCCCGGATGCGGTCCATTTCCGCTAGCGTGGACTCGCCAGTGAAGTTGAACCGCCGAGTAAACGGGATGGTGATGGGGGCCTTGTCGCGGACAACGAAGGGGTTTGCTGTCGCGGCTGAGGCAGCAAAAAGACCGAAGGCAAGTGAGGCGAGCATGATAGGCGACATGCAGTAGCACGCTTGGGTTGATTGCCAAGATGCATGGAGGAGCCTTTATACGCTTGTCGCGCATGTCAGCATGCGTGAGCTGCGCTCTATTGATAGACCGGATTACGGGATGAGGGAAAGGTCGGTGAGAAGCAGAATGAATGCGCTTGGGTTGCAGGTACTTGTTACATGGCTCCGGGGGCCGGTCTGTGCGTGCATTAAACACGCTGGGAGGCAGCACCAAGAATGACAATCATTTTCTCATCGACAATGATCGCCACATCATCGACGAGACGTAGACAACGGGCATCTGGTAAAATCTACGTGCTGTGAATTAGATACCAGCAAGAGTGTTAGAAACCATCTAATAGGCTGTACCACGATCAGGTTGTCGGTAAATTCTCACAGTCGACTTCGGGATCATGATGCCCATAATGGTATGAAGTTACCGAGACAACAAAGAGATAACCTCCATGACGTCGACCCGCAAAGCACACGAGCACAGGTGCGCATGGATAGCAGTGAAGAACGCTCCTTACACAGACGGTAGGCTACCCGGCGGAAGTACATTGGAGATCTTCCTGTGAAGATTGCAAATATAGCCAGGTAAAATGCAGCGATGTCCGTACCATGAGTACTCAGAGGCACGCCCAGACTGAAGAGTAATGTCTTGGCCATCTGCGAGACCTTGGCTCGGTGTGCCGTGCGGAGACTTGACAAAGACTCAAAGTCAGTCAGCAGTTGGCCATGCGTGTGCTAGCGAGTTTTAAAGATATCAGAGTGTATCGAATCGTTCAGTAGTGGCGGCGCCACTAGCTGCTTGTTATGCCATTGATCAAGAGTGTTCGAACGGTCGTGGGCGCTTGTTTCCGGGGTCGCTTTAGAAAGGCGCTTACTATTTAGACTTCATGAACTTCCGCATTCTGCTCAACGAGACGACCCTATACTCTACCTATTCTTACGAGGAATTTGCACTGAGTTTTTAAGTTGAAACTAGTCCTCTCTGTGCGACAACCAGAACCATAATCTCCGCAGTTCAGATGCTCGCCGGAAGAAGCTCGATAAACGTTGCATGCGTTGGTACCCGACGTCTCTCCACACTCGCCAAGCATGCTCTGCTATACGTGGATCGCGGGCTTCTTCTTGTAAACAAGCCATCCGGCCTTGTATGCCAATACAATAGAAAGGACGATCGCGAGGTGCGCCCTCATATTTTGCACAACCCGTTTGAGGCCTTTGGCCGTCGAATTGGGACTCCTGCTTATAGTTGGCTTAGCAAAATGCACATAGTGACTTCAACGACTTCACAGACGGTCAGTTCTTTCAGTATGACTACGCCGTGTTGTATTATTTATTTCCGTAACAGATCTGAAACGTCAGCTCTCGCTGGATGCAGACCTACTTCCATTGCACCGGTTAGATAAGGTGTGTCTATTCTGTCGAGTCGCGAAGTGCTTGCTACTGTCGAATCTCTGTCGCTAGCTGGCACAGCGCATAGACCTTGTCGTTTATGCGACCCGCCCTCCTGGGTGGGGCGTGTGACCCCCAAACAAGCGAAATTGAGATCGTTGTCTGAATGTTCAGATTGTACTCAGTGATACTCCCACAGGCGACAACGGGTGCATTAGCATTTGCCTTGACTCACTCACATGCTCAAGATCTGGCGGAACAGTTCAACGCTCACACTGTCAAAAAATCATACCTCGCCATAGTGCGCGGCGGCACTGCGTCCTTCCCCAACCGTACTGGTAACATAAGAGGCGTTTTATATACAACCAACGGGCGCGTGTCATCAGAAGCACAGGGCCAGTGGGAGAAAAGAGCAATTACTGAGACTGACTGGGAGGTCTTAGCGTCGTCTGTGAGCAACGTTACTATGAATATACCATAACGAAGCTTCACGCGTAAACAGCCCGTCGCACCATTGTCACTTGTGAGGCTCTCTCCTTTTACTGGCCATAAACATCAATTGCGTGTCCACATGGCTAAAATCCTGAAAGGCAAGTTCACTGTCAGTTCTCTTCGTACGTTGAGCACGTCGCTAATCACGTCGTAGTCCCCATTCTTGGCGATACCCTATACGCAAGCGCGAAGCTGTCACCCAAAATCATTGCAGTCGCAAACATCCCGCAAGACCACATGTACCTGCATGCATCTAAACTGACTCTATATGTCAGGCAAATAGCCTTGTTACTTCACGCGGCTGACCATGGTTCCTTAACAGCGTTACTTGCCAGAGGGCCCCAACAAACGTCTGCGCATGACGTTCGGCGCCTCGCTCCCGCGCTACTTTGTCCGCCTTTGTGACCGTATCAAGATCCCGCTGTCATCGGAACTCATCCATGGCGGGCTGTGGATCGAAGGCAAGCGCGTGCCCATTGGCAAGGGTGGCCAGACCCCGACTGCGGACGCCACTAGCCCAACAAGCTCGGACGTGTATCCTGAAACGCGCGCTGAGGATGGCAATGTAGACGACATCTTGACAGCGCTTGGCGGCCGATGGCTGGGCCCTGGAACTGCTAGTTCCAAGCCGACGTCAAGTCCTCCCCGAAAGCCACGTAGCTAAGTTGCTGTTGTATGTATGACGGCATCCAGAGTGGTCAACTTCAGGCTAGGCTTATCCAATCCAACTACTCGAACATTCAATCACTCGAGATAACTGTCGGAGAGCCACAGGCATCCCGAATATCATAAGTAACTAGCCATTCAATACATACATAGCATCAATCAAAAGATCCCTATCGTACGCACCAGGCGTACATCCTCCTACTTTGCCAAATTCAATCACGCGCTCGTCTCATTTGGCCTTCTTGTCCTTCTTGCCTGCCTCCGTGATCTTAGGCTGATTCCTCATCCGAGTTCCCACAGCGACAGCGAGATATCCCGCTACTTGGACAGTAGGCCCAGCTGACACTGCCGGTATGGCAGGGATCGAGCCGACTGTAATGAGCACGGCGGCTAGAACCGATGTCACCGTGAGGGGCTCGTTGATGACCGCGAAGAGTGCCTCCGAAGCGTTAAGGAGCCAGATTGGAACTTGCGCGATGACAGGCGGTGGATCGGCTGGGGCTGGGGCGAGGTGCAGACCTTGCACCATACGAGTGAACGCCTGCGAGGCAGCGGAAGGATCCTTCTGCGTTGCAGCAGAAGTAGTCTTCAGAGCCTTGGTGATCCCCGAGGCCTTGACTATGGTCTTCGTATCCTTTACTGACTTGGCGGTGGTTGCTTTTGTATCCTTTGCTGCTTTGGTCATAGTAGGCTTGGTATCCTTCGCCACCTTATTAGTGGCCACCTGCACTACATTGCTGGCAGCAGTTGAACGGAAAGTGGCCATCTGGGTAGCACGAGCGAGGAAGCCGAGATCAAGCGACTGTTCCTCGACCCGGTCTCGATTTCCCCTTTCGCCACCTCTTTTGATAAACGACCATCTTCCAGGAGCCTTCTCCTGTACTTCGACATCCTGCGTCTTCTTAGCGTCGATGTGCCCTACAAACTATTGGGTCAGCGTGTCGCAGTCACGGCTACACAACACTCACATCCCAAGTTTCTCAGGGCGACCATGAAACTAGACCATTTCCAGGACCACGGCTGGCCATATGCGCTCTCCATTACTGCTTCCAAGTCCTTGATTCTCCTGCGGGCTTTTCCACTCATGAAGTGGCGGGCAACCTCGGGCCATTGTTCCTTGGGAACCTTCCGCTTGGCGCATGTGGCTGCAACCGCGGTGAGCCACTTGTCGATCGTTAGGTCCTGGTTCGGCCCTTTGAAGACCGGAGGCAACATATTATCTGGCCATGACTCCACCAACTTCGCGACTGGGGACTCGGGCGCGATCTTCGACCTGATCGCGGAGATCATTCTTCGATGTTGTCGGCCGGGTCGTAAGGCAAGTGAGGGGGGGCGACGGGTTTGTGAGGAAAGCGTGCACTTTATATACGCCCAACCCTGCCTTTGTCTCATCATTTCCGCGTGGCAGATGACCAAATCAGTACGAAATGCCATTGTTCTTGCAACTGTGGCCTGTGCATGTGATCGTATTCACTGTTCATTCGTCAGCTCGTCCCGCCTCTTGGCCTCATGTCGTTCTCAAATTACAATTTCACAAGGGCCAAGGCGCGACAGGTGCCGCATTTGAATGGCACGCTGCCTGGTGAGTAGACTTCTTTCCCGTTCAAATTATTTACCATCACTAGATTGTTGATTGAGGATCGCTGATTCGGTTTACAGTCTGAAAATATGAATAAAACGACACTGCTCGCATGCACCATCAGCTCCCTTTGTAATCAATCCCTTGGTTTGGGGACAGGCTATCTATCCTCGCCAATGCGTGCTTTGGTGCAGTTTCCAAACATGATGCTAATTTCGTTCTAGATCATGTGCCTATCTACCGGCCATTGGATTTGGATTTTGGCGTCGTGTTACCTCTGTAGGTGTGCAATCAACGCCACTTGGAAACCTCAGACTCCGTCGGAGGTCTGTTCGGCTTGGACGCCGTACGTGTCATGCGTGAAGATGTCCGAATGGAAAGAATAACCGCTCGCGATACTCCGTTCTGTGCATGATAACGGATATCCTTAGAATCTGTGGTGCGTCTACAGCAGCCGCTCCGTTATTTTGAGCGTGACAACAACTGACATTTATTCCCAGATCCTTATGCTCACTATAGATGTCTTTCGGGGTGACTGGCTTGATTTGAATGAAGCAATAACGTTTTGCAGGAAAGGGTAGAGAACACGGGAATAGGTGACCTTCAAAGGCACTGTGCCTCTGCTCAAAACGAGCCTGCTCATGACCATGAATATAGTCATATAGAGCTATGGCAAGTATTGAACGATATCTTCCCTTTAGCCGGAGCTCTTGAGCTTTCCTACACTGCTGTCGTCGTTGGGAAGCTGCTTGAGTTTGAATGCCCCCCCAAAATAAGCGTCATCTCTCAGCGTCACCTCCCGTTGCCCAGTTTATGTATCGACTAGATAGCTCTTGCTTTCCTTCGCTTTCATGGCAGTATCGCTCGCTGCTGCGTGGCGATTTGAAGGATGACGACACCTGACTCCGCTGCAGTCAATGCTTGTAGAGAAAGCATTCAAAGGCGCGAGAATACACGGGGTTCACATCTGGTAGTCGTGAGGTATGTTTACCAGAGTTGCAACTCGCAATCATATCCCTGACTAGAGGCTATCAGCGCAGCAACATAATTGTCATATATGAAGCCGCGACAACTCTCACTATCACCTCACCCTCTCGATATCTCAGTAACGAGCCTCAAGCATGTGCTGGATGTATGTATCGATATCGTGCTAGCGAAACTTGCATCTCGGGGTCCACGTTTATGAGGTCCGCGCTCAAGGACCTCTCTTTCCGTTTCAGGCCTGCAGTGTAGGCGCACGTTTGAAATGTCTGGCACGTTCTTTCCTGCATGACATGATTATATGTACTTGCATCTTCTATGGGTACGGTCATCGGACAGCTATCAATTTGGGGTCGCTCCGTGCTCCTTCGGACGACTCCGAAAGTCGGTTCGCCAGCGTCCATTCCTTGTGTATTGCGTCACCGATGCAGTGGGATGACGCTTAAATACATGGCTGTGTGAGCGTTTAACTGTGCTTCTGTCAGTGATGGCCGCTCAACGTGATTCATTCTGCATTCTCTCATACCAGGTATGGCAGATTTTGTGACGCCGACTGAAGTCTAGTGCCCTCATTGTCCACGGCAGGTACAATACCTTCAAGTGAAGATTTTTTGTTATACTCAGCGACGCACATACCGGCCACTCGAGATATCGTACAGATTGGCCGCCACCGGCTTCGTCGCTCTTGTGTGAGTCTGTTGATCACACGGGATGGGCGGGGCTCAGGCGTTGGATGGCACGGCTGTCATACCATTTCACCATCAGCGCGGAACCTTGCCGGTTTAGTTGACAGCGAGATGATGGCTGTCATTGTCACCAGGTATAAGTGCGCCACGGGCGGATACCTGGCGACTTCAAATCCGGGCAACGCGCAAGACAAATCGCGAATTCGTACAATTCTTACACGTAAGAGTATGCACACCTGAGTCATATTCTGGCGCGTTGACATTTCCAGTGCAGCCCAGCACTCACGCTCCAATGATCCGGACCTCGTCTAGGGCGTGGCGCTCTACAGCCATCCGGGTCCCTGGTTTACGCCCCCCGGGCGAAATTCAGCTGACTAGACCCGCTGCTCGCGTATATAAGTACGGCAACGATGCGCACCATAGACGCATCAGCATCTATTGCCCCCTTCTAACAGCTTTCACATCCACACCAAGAGTCATGTCTGTCACCCTCGGCCCAGGTCCCGTTATCATCCCCCTCACTCAGTGGGCGGAGGACAGTATCTCGGCAATCTACAGTGCCACCACGGAGGCCAACTTCAACGACGCTTTCGATGCCTTCCTCTTGAAGGATGCGAAAATCACCGTGAACGGAAAGCATCTTTCCGTTGCACAGTACAAGCAGAAACTTCTCGACCAGAAAATCCTTGAACAGAGCGCTCAGGTATCATACAAGGGTGCCGTTTCTGTACCTAAGAACCCCAATGAACCTGCACAGGTACGTACTACACGTCTGTGAAGCATACTGTCCTCGTGCTTACACCTCGCTGTCATAGGCCGGAAGCGTCGGTCTGTTCTTCACGGCGCTCATCGTCGAGAAGCTCCGTGAATTTGGTGCTCCCGTAACCCGGACCGTGACCTCATCTGTGAACTTGACGTCAGTCCCCTTTCCCTTAATTTGTGATTCGGTAGTGATCAGTATCTGACGTTGGCATCGATAGCATTGTCGAAGATGGAGGTGTGGAGGACCGTAAGGTATCCGCCCTGACTCAAATCATCACCGTCGAGGCCAACCCCGTCGAACCGCCTCATGCTGTCCCAACGAGTGCGACCGTTAGCAAATGAGGTGCCACATGAAATACGCATGATTGACCATATTGCCTGAGGTACCTTTGTACACGTCGTATAATTCTCTGTATATATGCAACACGCTGTTGCAATGTTAGCTCCCTTGTTGCCTGTCTCGAGACTCGTCGGAAGGAATAGGTATAGCTTTTCAATTCAACGGGTAACTCCTCTGCCAAAAATGTTGAACCAATATGGAGGCTCGGCTTCGCAGCTCAAGCCTGGACATTGGAAAAGCTGGAGTAGTGTATAGTACAATGAGAGTGTGGGTAAGTTCTAGCCTTCATTGGACCGTGCACGGAGCAGATTATCTTCTAGGCAGAGCCCGAACAGAATCAATAATTAAATGAGCCGTGGCCTCCCGTGGCCAGCACCGGGCCCAGATTAAGCCCAGTCTTGCGCCTCGCGGTTGTCTCTTGTTCTTCGTCCACCTTACATTGTCCCGCTTCGCTGTCCTTACCGTCGTGATCAGCGCCGTCGTTGCTACCGTCTCCGCGACCCCCGTTGCTTCGAACGCGACGGTTTTGTGAAGGCGCGCCACCCATACCGATCATGTTTGTCTGGGGTCATGCATGTGTTGGAACAACGGGGCGAACGGCGCGGGGCGCGTTTGTCCACGGGCGTAGCGATGCCCGTAAGGGACAATCGCGTGCAGTACGTACATCGCGCGGGGTCGTTATATACTACGATAGGGGCCTCCGGCCCCCGGCTACTCGCGCGCCCGAGCTTTCGAGCTCGTTCCTGACCACGCGGGGCTGCGTGTTTCAACAGCATGGGTCCTTCCGTACTAAATCATAGACTATAGGGGACCTGGTACAATGTTGGCCTCGGTGCATGTGGCCACCCCGATGTGACCAGTAGTCCCATTGTCGCTATTTCGCATGACATCTACGGCAATGGCGGCGACTGCAACCAGGTAAATTGTACGATACAATAGGCATCCAGTTCGCTCTTTACTTGCATCACAGTGGATGCAAATCACTAACAAGGGTGCGACGCGACCTCCATCGGTATGCGTTACACGATCTCTCCCACAACAACTTTATTTATGTCTCACGTTTCTACCTTGCCCAGACCTGAGTCCGTCTCTCTTCAAATCATTGGGTGCGCCTCTTAGCGAAGGTGTTATTGAGGTTGAGTGGCACTTCATGGCCAAACGCTGGAACCCTTAGATCACTCCCGGGCCTTGATCGCGGCATCATTCTTGAAATGTTCCTTCAATGTAGACTGCCCTATTTGTGCTGGTCGTAGTCAGTTTCAGTTTTTCATAATGGAGCCCTGGCGCTCGTGATATCACAAACAATTTATCTATAGTTAGACCGTGTAATCCTGTAATCTCCAAGCCAATTTGATTTCGAACGTCTGGGGCCCCGTGTTACCACGATGCGGGAAAGGAAGAGCGACGCTCTTATTGCATTGCAGAAAACCTGGATCTACTTCGTCATTGTCACGAACGATCCTTGTAGTACAGCGTATGATTTGAGTACATTGATGCCCTAGGTAACTACCGCGCTCTCATCAAAACACGGAATGTGCTGCTAGCTGCTTGATCAGCTCAAGACTCTTCTGCGACCGTGGGTGGATATTTTTACAGGTTGTCTGCATAATGTTGATTAACAATATGGTTTCACATGATGTGTGGACACACCTGATTATACCAGATTCCCAAGTGGCCTCTGGGATTATTTGCCGACCTCGAGCGTCCCGAGAAGGAACTACGTCAAACGTGGAGATAATACTCGCCATAGCCAGCCACAGACTACTATCCGCTAAGAGCTTTCCGGGGCACACGCTAAACATGGTCAATACATGAGGGGAATGAAGGCAGCCTAGAATTCAGGTGACAAACACATACCGACGCCCAAACCCGAACATATAGCAACGCGGATCCATTGTATCTTTAGCCCCCACCGGTAGGTCTTGAAATCGCTCAGGCCGAAAGACTTCTGGATCGACGTAAGTCCGCACATCGCGAGTCATTGCCCTGACGTGCAAATCATTTCATCAATGAACGACATCCTAACGGCAAAGTCCTACCATGCATTAGCCACCACTGATGCACCAGCAGGAATATGATAGCCTTGATACTCATCATCCACAGCCAATTTGTGAAGCATGGCTAACCAAGATGCTTAATTTCATTCACTTCAGCAGGGATAAGACGGAAAACGTACTGACGGGGGCAGGGCATGCCCATCTTAACTTACGGAGTCAGATGGTCATTGCTATACAAGATGATATGACGAACCTGTATACTTCTTGTAACACACATTCCATGTAGGCGAGATGCTTTCTATCGTCAAAGTCCGGCAGACGTTCGGTCCCTACCACCTGATCCAGTTCCTCCCGAGCTTTCTGGAGAACACGAGGATGCAGCAGTAGCGCGAGCAAAAAGCTGGATAGAACCGATAACATCTGTTGATAATGATATTGATTGGTATCAATTTTCAAAGAATTTTGATAGGATTTACCGTCTCTATGCCAGCTTCGGGACATCACAGCGGCCTATCAATTGCAATCGACGACTAGATAATAGTAGACAGCATACTGACCGCTATAAATGCTGGCGGCCGTCGCTTTTATGTCTATCTCGTCTTGTGCATCCAATTCGTCTGAGTCGCTGTCGTTGTCACTTAAAAGAGAGGAAACCAAGGATGGGCGGGCGTTTCCAGAGGCCTACAGGAGAAGTTCCAGCCCTCCGATACACAAGATAATAACAACGCTCACTATTGCAGACTTCACCATATTATAGGGAGTATCGTGCAAGAGTACCGAGGCTCCCTTGATCACGGATGCCGTACGTATGAACCACCCAAGATAGCCAGGAATACGCGTGGGGAGCAGTTTCACTGCTCATTTCCCGTGAGTCTCATCAGCAAGCGACGATGGGAAACTCACAAAGAGATAATGGTATGAAGTCCACTAGCATAAGCCCCGGATAGCCGCATTCGAGTGTTCCCGCCATAGCCTGATTGGCCAAATGCACATAGACATCATCAAGGGATCGAATGGTGTATCCGTAGCTGATCTCCATTAATATACCCGCCGCAAAGCTGCCACATGTGTTGCATTACGCAAAGCTAAGAGCGCTTACCAGAATGCTCACCGATTGATATGTAGCCTCAAAGAACCCGCATTCTCACATAGTCCAGACAAGAGAGTGAGGGTCTCCCTACGTTGGATAGGCTGGTACTGCTTGAGGGTACTTTTGCTCGCTACGGCATGCTGGAACCATTTTCGCTGCTTGCGCGCTTGCTCCCCGTAGGGTAATGCGGGGAGGCTGATGTTCATCCCAGTCCTGCCGTTGATCGAGTTAGTAAGAAACCCTGCTATTCATGATCGAGCGAACATGTCAGAGAGCACGGCCACATTGGGTCTATCTGAATATATGGAGCTTTTCTTGTCAAGGATATCCTGTGCAACACAATGGGCGTTGATAATGATGATTGGAGTTCGCAAAAAATGCGCATAGACAATGTCCCCTGTCGAATGATAGCATATTGAGCATATATGTATGTGAACGTGGAGGAAATGGCCAGGACCATAGATGTTGCCCCACTTAACGAACGTTCGTTCCTTGTATTTAGCAGGAAATTGCAAGATGTTTCCAAGAAAAGGAAGAGGTTTCGGGCCAGGAGGTAGACGGTCATGTCGCTCGAAGATGCTGAAATAGACCAAGATAAAGGCCAAGCACAGGGCGAGAGTCGAGACAATGATCTGATGGTCCATGATTGCTAATTGTGAGAGTGTGCGAGGGGCTCCTCATTCTGCCGTGCTATATATTCGTGGCGATTGTTATCAGCAGTTTCGAACATTCCACTGGCATGAATGATTGTAAGAGATATGCCAGGCATGAACCCGCTCACGCATGCGATACACTCGGACGAGCAAAGCTACTGTCTGGGAAGGGCTCGATTGTGAGCCTGACGGGTGGCCGGCTTGGGATGAATCATTGCTGTGGCGGCAGCACATGATGAATACAGAATGCACTACTACCAACTTGTTTTTATTGAGCCATTGGATGAAAGACCAATTGCGTCACGCACCGTTATCTATACTTAGCTTGGCCGTAAAGCGCCACTTTAGTAGGGATCATCACCCAAGCCGCATGGACCAATGGCGCCCTATGAATGCTTCTGAATTGCTACCTGCGAACGCAAAATGGCTTAGGGCGCAATGAAAGCAAAAGAAGTCTTGTAGTCTGTTCAGGACACGCATGCAAGGCTAGGGTAATTCATACTCATATAGTCTAACTCGATACACATGATCAATCAAAACGCCATACGATTGTGTACTTGCGATATCCTAGCATATCAGGCCATAAGGTTTGAATGCGCATGCGACTTCAGACATCCTCCCCACGACTGCGAGCCTCTGCCAGGCTCAATTCTATTGCGAATTGCAAATCATCGTCCGATTCATGGGGCACTGCTTGATCCGTGGTCTGTCTATGCATCTGCTGCGCGAAGCCAGTCGTTATAAGGGAAGGGCCACCCCCGGGCCGCGAGGACGGAGACGCTCTCTGTGATATAGGAGGAGACGCCGAGATGGGTCCAAATACCGAGGATGGAACGGAAGTGGTCGAACGAGTAGAACGCAGCGGAGTAGCCCACGCACTGCGATTAGATTCCGGGGTGCCGGAAACAGAGCGCCGACTCATGGCAAAGCTGCCGGTGCTCGGTATGGACATTCCCGCAGACGATGGAGTACGACTGATCACTGGGAACTGCCCGGGATCTGAAGTGGATGGGATGGAAACACCACTCTGAGTAGAGAATGACGACGACAGCGAACCGGGGATAGGACTGGTGCTGAATCCTGCTTCAACGGGCTCCGGGCGCACACGGGGAGACATCTGTAATTTGTGTGCAGTTGTCGGAGGATAGGTCCGTGGAAGCGAACGCCCATTGATAACAATTGTATCGCGGGGAGGAGAGTTGGCTGGGAATGACAGGGTTCTAGAAGAGATAGTCGTGGACGATGGCGACTCGATGAATGCGGCAGGTCCAGGGGCCAGCGCTTGAATGTCGTCGAAATCGGCGGTAAAGACTCCTTCGTCTGCTACAGCAGTGGAGGTCGATGCAGGGAAGCTTTCACGATCGATCCGGCGTCTCCGCTCTTCTTCGTCCCGGCTTAGCATTAGGACATACTCGACAGCCTCAACTTCGCTCAAGCCAAGGTGGGATAGAACCGAATGCTGCTCCCTTTCCCTTCCGAAGACGCGACGTATGTGGCTCGTTTCCTCTTCCATATCGCGTCGCGACTCAGCAATGTCTCGATGCATCTCTATTTGCTCTGCGTTTTACAACGTAAGCCAGGAATCTGCGCAGTAGTTGCGGGCAGAATAAATACGTACGTTGCCACTTAGCCAAACCGTTGTGTTTCGAAGACTTCAAGGACTTGTTCTTTCCTTTGACATGCGAGCCCACCGGGCCCGCCTTCCATGCCATCACCTTCTTGCCAATGGATACCACCATCACATCGCTGTCGAGAACAATCTGACCGACACCGTCCCAATCTCCGCCTACAGCAGGCCGAACAGCCGGAGATCCAAAGGAGCGAAGCGGAGCAAACGAGAGTGAATCCCACACTTTGATCGTTCCGCGCGCTGAACCCGATACAAGGACATACTGGTTCAGCGCAATGGCAGTGACGGCGCCGTCCTCGTGGGCTTCGAACTTCTTGACAGGTAAGACGCTTCGTGCACTGCCGATAGGGTGGGCATCCCAGCCAAAGACGCTTATATACCCGAGCTGGTTACCGACAAGTATGAAGCTCGACTCTCCATCCTGCGATGCAAATCCAGGCCTCACGCATTGCACGGCCCCGGGGGAACCGTCCCCAAACGCGATGCGCTCAGTAGCGCCCGGAGAGTCGAGATTGACTAGCACCCGGTAAAAGTAGCGATCTTCCTTGTAGACAGTCAAGAGGGATGGCCTGTCGCCAGACGAGTAGATGAGCCGTAGGTCGATAAGTTCTCTGTCGGCAGCCGTGCGCGAGGCTTCCGAGGGGGGGTTCAAGGCAGGGAATGCAGGTATTAGAGTTTCGCGCGGAGTAACTTGTGGTATCTCGACATCACCAGCGAGTGCCCCGCCAAGACCTGACCACACGACAATCGCGCCGCTCTGCTTCGCGCAGACTACCGTCCCATGAACAATGTCGAATGCAACCTTCACGCACGAGTCGGTGACAAGGTCCGGGCCCCTGGCGGAGGTCCACAAGGACTGAACGCGCTTTGCATCCCACAGCTTCACACGCCCATCCGCAGCGCCTGTCACGAACGCGCTCGAGCCCTCCATGCCAGGAACTACTCCCCACGCGACGTCGCGCACCGCGCCCTCGTGGCAGTCGTCCACTTTGCAGCGAACGTGCTTCGCGGCCGACGCATGATTTCGGTCCATGGCGCGATTCGCCGTTGTCACCGCGACCTCACCATTCCGGTACCCCCACAGCACCTTCGCGGTCTGGCCCTCGGACGCAAGTGCGATCGCCGTCACGTGGGGTGAGAACTCGATGTTGGGGTTTCCCCAGCCAAGCCCATTCGCGGTACCGGTAGCGTCGAGATATCCTCGAAGAATCTTGCCAGTGAGCGGATACGAACGAGCAACAATGCCGTAGTGCAGTGACGACGTCAACAACGCCGTATTCGGCATCAGGTGCATACCGGTAATATCGGAATGGTGTGGAATGTGAGTCAGGGGCTGATTGCGGGACTTCTCCCAACGCCTGGAAGTTTGGCATTAGACATTGATGATTTGCTGGTGAGCAAAGGAAGAAATCGAATGTACAGCGGTGAACAGGAAATCCAAAAATCTGAGGCGAAGTCGCTGTGTAACGGCGGAAAGCGATGCCGAGCGACATCTCTTATGATGCATACACAAATCAACGAGCTACCCGCGAGTGTAGTCAACAAGCGGCCTTATTGGACCGAAGCGCGAGGCGACGCATAGAGTATTTGACCGACAATAGTGAACTTGAGAGTACACTGCCGACAGGGCATAAAATCTTGGACGTCACTGCCCATAGCCCACTCCCTCATCAATGCTAGGATGAGGGCAATCCATGGAGTCCCACGGGTCTTCCTAGACATGCACATTTCTCCACTAGTTGCACCGGACAAGCATGTCACAGCGCGGATCGTGGCAGGACAGCAATCCAGTTCCGCTGCGTTCAATTCGAAATCGACAGTGTGACGTACCGACGGAGAGTGTATCGAACAATGAGCTCCTTTCGCCACGATGTCTCTGCGCGGCGCAGCATCAGACCCTTGCGCCCCTCATCGTCGCGCAGATCTGCCTCGGGCGAGATCCCAAGATACTGGTAGACGTACGCACGCCGCCATGTGTTGTCGTCCTTCACGTGGGCATGGAGCTGTCGGTTCGTCTGTGCGAGTGCCAGAAGACTCGGGGGTTCGAGAGAAGATGTGATATGGGTGAGCGTCTCGGATGGGACGCGGAGTAGGAGATCGTGGTGGTTTGCCTTGCCATGCTGTGCGATGTGGTTGTACGAGTGCGAATGTATTTGCCGAGTTCGTTCTGATTTCTGGTGAGCTTCAAAGGGCCTACTGGGCATAAAATTGAGTGGATGAAGTTGAGGATGCGCTGCCGCAGACGATGTCTGCGATGGTGGTCGGAGGAAGAGATGGGGTTTGGCTCAATTTGGCATCGGTGGCTGACATGCCGTCATCGATTGAACCCCGAGTCGACTCGGACAGGCGGCAGATGAACAGAGAAACACTGAGTAGGAGGGCTCTGGGCGAGTACTACAGCAATTATAACATATAGCAGGGTGACAAGGGAATAGTCATGTTGAGGCGGTTCACTCATGTATGTCTCCAATCGTGCTATTGCAGCGCCGGACGAGAGCGGCGCCTGCGCAGAGAAGCCGCACGCGGACAGCATACAATGTAGCGTCAAGCTCTGAGGCGGTTGTGAATACAGATGCGTTGGCACGATGCGGTACTGTGACTTGATTGCAGATGGCGAAAGGTGTCGAGTTGTGGTGCGGCGTGTATCATACAAGTCTTCGATCCGTCATTGCTCTTACAATACATCCTGTTCCTGCAGCTTCTGTCAACTGTGTTCGAAATTATAAGTGAAAGCGTCCATACTCCTCAGGTTCTGCAGGAGTACATACCTTCTCATGCCACACAAGTAGCACACTTCCACTGAGATCCCCCCATCCAGGCAGCGCCATGCCTTTGTATAGATACTTCATCAGTGTGTCCTGCGAGTCGGGTGGCAGGGATTTGACTACGCCAGGTATCTCTGACGACTTCGTGCTGTTGAGGATTGATACGAGTGTTTGGAGGTTGAGATTCTGTAGGTTGGTAACACGACCGTCAAGCAACTAGTCTCCTACACGAGTCGGGACACACCTTAGCTTCGTCAACATTCGGGCCATATGGTGCATCCGTGAGAGCTAATGTCAGTGCACCTACGATGTCGCCTCTGTACAATTGAGGAAGCAAGTATCAATTGCGTGAATCACTAGAGTGAAGGTCACAACATACTTTGCCAGGGAGGACCGGACTGCGGTAGCCTTCTGCTTTGCGTCGCTCACGACTTGGGCCGGATCCCGCGGGTCCGGCTCATACAGCTCGCTCTCCAGAAGGACGTCTTCGTCGTATTGGTCGATATCAATCTTGCGGAAATTGACGTCCATCGTATGTGAAGATTATAAGATGGTGGTCGATGCGGAGGTCAATACAGTTGTTACCGCGAGCGCTTGGCTATTCGATCGCAGGCGCTTATTCCCGTTTACATGTCTACCGTAGCCGTCACCGTGACTCAGTCGCTGCAACCTCTCCGTTCCGCTATGCGTACGGAAGTAGATGGCAACGACTATCGCCATTGTATAGTTCAATGGTGAATGCCCTGGTCCTAAGTACAGCGACCTCATGTCTGCCAGCAATGCGCGTTTCAAATTCCGAACGCGGAGGCATCGTGTTGGAGGAGCTCAACTGCCGGATGCAATGTTCCGCTGCATTATGCATGTTCTCAACGAGGCGCACAGCATGGACGCTTCTGGAGGACCTCTGATCCCTTCTGACAGCGCGGCGCGCGGATCGGCAGGAAGTGTAGACCTGCAACGCCGAGCAATGCGCATCCCGATCAGTTACCAACCCCAAATGCCCTAAGCGCGACTCTAGGCCCTTGTAAACAAATTTCCGCGGCAACTGGAGCATTGCAGCCACGAGGCGCGCATGCGCCTCTATAAGCCGACCGCCTGTGGTCCGAATCCGCTAGCCTTGCCATCCTCTCGACCTTGCCTAACGTTATTTTCGATTCTATCATGCTCAGCGCATTCAAGATTAAGCCCTTCGACCTCGAGCCCACTTTCGCGTCCTGGCCTGACGCCCCTCGTTTCATTGGGAATGCGAAGAAGGATCCCCTAGTGAGCGACTGGCTGGCCCAGATCAAGGCGGGGTGCATCGAGCGCAAAATCCCGCGGGATTATTGGCACAAGGTTGGGCAGCATTACTTGGGTCCGAAGGCGAAGGCGCGCCTCGACAATGTAAAGTTGGTGATGAAGAACATGCACGGTGGGAAGTACAAGTGGAATTGGAAGACATTCAAGACTGCCATGCGCAACATGGGATGTGCGTAGATCTGCTTCGTGCACATCGATGTGACAGTGCGCAGGCTAAACCACGTTCCGGCACAGGGGACATCGATTCATCCAAGACGGAGGCTATCAAGGTACAGAGCAAGCCGTCAGGACTTTGGTGGATCGTTGGACGAGGTGGAGACTCCGCGCCGCAAGAAGAGGCATCGGCCTCTTCGAAGCCCATCAGACCACCCCTCAAGTCGAAGTCGGCATCAGAAGTCATCACAACAAAGAGCCTCCCCGCTCCCAGGCGCTCGGCGACGATGAGCTCAATAGATACGATGTCATCGATCGCAACCTCCATGTTTTCGAGGACCCCCAGCAATCAGAGCTCCGCAATCTCGACTCTTCCTATCACTACGCCTTCCGAGACGCCCGGAGACAGCGAGTGCTTCCTCTCCGTATTCTCTGTCCCTCGTCGCTGACGCAATCTTACTTTTCCAGCGTTAACAACAATTGCGCATGCGCCTCTCTGGCTCATCAATGCGTGTCAATCGCTCGACTTCCTGACCAACGAACATCCCAAAGCGATGACAGCGCTCTCCGCCGTGCTGATTACTGTGGGTTCGCTCCCCGCCCTTCCCGCCATCTCCGCTGGCGCTGGTCCCGCGTTCCTTGCGACAAGCACTGCCCATGCCCTCGGATCTATCGCCGTAGGCCTCGGGACGTGGCTGAAGTCGCAGAGTGACGGCCAAGTGCAAGTGACCGGTCCTCCCACCCCGCCGAAGTCATGACGTCCACGTACTGGCGCACCCAGGAGTCGCTTCATGTTACGCGCACATATCACAAAGGCCATACATTTCAAGACGGGTGTTGAGTATAGTCTCGAAGGATTTTTAAAGACGTTCACGAATAATACTGGCGATATGGCCGTACTGGTGTATTTATCTATTGTGAGAAGTACCAAACGTCTATCGGCTGCAGAGCAGCAAGTATTCAAGTGTAGATGCATAACTCGAATTCCTGGGGGTTGTTTATAAACAGCGCAGTGTACCATATGACGACGCTTGCAATCGTAGCGGTTCTCAGATCCTAGCGTTGAATTACATCTTTGATATGTTTGATTTTATTACATAGTCACTTGTGACCTCATCTGTTAGCGCTCAGCCATTGTGAGGGTGAGGGACACTGCAAATCTATCTTCAATTGCTCCTCGCACTTGATCACAAATCGAGAAACAGGGTTTCGTGCAACGATGTCTTCCGCAAATTATCCTGTTCTCCGATTTCTAATTGTCTGCCTCAAATGATATCCTTTAGATTTGCAAACATAATTTGCGCTTTTGTCACGATTTTGTAACGGCGGTACCGGAGGAAAGAAGCGCGCTCTATTCGGCAACGCCCTCGATAGACGGATGCAACTCTCGTGCAGCGCTCCCGAAGGATAAGTCCTTGGACACAAGAATTCACAAGCACATGATGTTGGTTGAAAGTGACTTAGCCCTACCTTACTGGAGTCTTGGCTTTCAATGATCTCAGAGTTGAACACACTGCATACACTAGAGGCTCATGAATTCAGCTTCCATCATTGACGCGTCTTGTCATCGCCTGAACTATAGTAGCGAACTGTCTGTTAAAGTTCGTCCGAGACCCGAAGCGAGAACGATGAACGAAGATATATCGCGTTTGCCTGAGTTCTGTTAAACGCGTAAGGAACGTCTAGGACGGCTCGCGCAAAGTCTGCGAGGAACTACAAACAATGCTAAATACGGTGGCATGCGCTCGCCACAATCTCAAGTTCCAACACTGTCACCTTTGTAGAACTTTTTAGCAGCTTTTGGCTCACTGTCAAGCCCGTTGGAAAAAAGGGCCTTGGATTCTGTTGTACTTACATCATGATCTTCCTGATATACCTCGCGGCGCTTAGTGCTCGCTCCGATCAGCCGGCAGCGGCTGTAGGGTGCGGTATGTCACCAATCTGAGGCTCCGCTCTATCGGGAACGTTCTACGGCGGACCCAGTGCTCCGAACGGGCCGTTGCAACTCAGAATCATCTACCTCTTTTCTTCCAAATTCAGCTCCATGGCCAGCTCCTCAGTTCTTTCGTCAGTCTCTTGAGCAGAATCGACCGCGGCTCTGTACCGATTACCTACCTGCTTAACGAAGTTCGTCGCGATCTGAAACATCATGTCAGCAGTACCATGCGGAGTATGTTTCACCGCGATGGGACCATGTCATAAATATCTTGATTGGTGCTCCATACACACCGTCAAAGAACTAGTCGAGGTGCTGACTCTCGGTTCTCCGTATAGGTTGTTTTCGACCAGTCCGTAAACTACGGCTCGATGGTAGCTCTGACAAACTCTATTTGGCGTCTCAGTGAAACGCTGTCCATCGGTGTGTATTTATAGCCCATCGTGGATTCGCCCGCTCTGAGGATGAGTTTTGAATTCATTGACATTGTGGTCTGATACATAGGCTTGTGGGCTTCGTTGCTTCCGCACAACGGGCGGCCCGGTCTGCCATGTGTTTTCTACATTGCCAATTTGCTATCTTGCAGGGCGGTGATCTAGGGCTCTGTGTTGAAACACCATGCTTTTCTACTGTTCGGTCTTCATCCGTGGTATGGGAATGCGCATAATCCTGAGATAGGATACCTCGCTCGGCCCAAGGCACGGGTGAGGCGGATAATTGTTGGAGTCACAGTAATCTTTATACAACAATTGGACTTGATTCGGACGCTGTTACTCTTGCAAGTTCTAAAGTGGGTGCCAATGCATGCATTATTTTCGCTCTGGCCACATGATAGGCTTTGCGGCTGGGTGTACTCTGCTCACTAGCCCAAATAGAATGCCGCAGCCCACAAACGTGAACTCCGGAACGTGCGATAGTATCCTCATGACCTGTGTTCTTCATCATTACTCATGCCGCCCGAACATCGCAGGGATCTATGGTGCGGCACGTCTCCGCCACCACCTAGTCTCTTCCAGAGCAGCGAGTCGAGCGCGCCTGTACTACACCGAAGCGTTTGTGAGTGGTTCGCGAGCGCCTTTGCATCGCTTTGGCTCAGAAAATGAAACACTACAAAGCCGTTGCAGGAGCAGCCCATGTTGAGGAAAGCGGTATGGCACATTGAGCAACTTATAGCCGCCGGGATGATCACTGCTGTAAGTCGCGGGTGAAAATTGGTCCAATGTGCAACCAGCCGAATTGTCGGATGCGTTCCGACCGTCGAAGATCGGGATACCATGTTTTTGACGAAAAGACTTTGGTGGACCCCTCCATATTCTCACAAGATCTTGCTTCGCACGACAAGCCATCTATACTGTTCATCTAGGGAACGACAGTTTGGACTATGGCTCATGCCAAACCCAAACTTTCCCCACGCAGCCACATCCAAACATTTAACATTATCACACAGGACTATTCTATCACTTGGTATGTTATTGGTATAGCATATACTCCCGAGAGTTGTCAAAAATTGTTATCCGACGCTAGTATCTTCCGTGAGCGCTAGCTCGCTGGACTTACGCAGATTCACCTCTCTTATTCTCCTAATGCAGGTAAACGTGCCCTTTAAGGGCGGCAACTCGCAGCGCCGCCCTGCGTCCATCGCACGATCGGCCAGCGCTCCAATTAATTGAGAGTGCGATATATTATGCGTGCAAACTGAGGAAGGTCGAGTTAACAGTTGATTTTTGGCTGTACATTTCGTGGTAAGCAGTGCCGCTCATACCAGACGCACACTGTTCCGAACATATACTTACTGTATCCCCGGTTTGCCTAGTGCTTTCTGGCGTCGCTGGCGTCACATACGTCTCTGAGATCACAGTTCAACGGACGTCTGTTCTCGCACCGCGTATAGCTATCTTGGAGACGCTGTATTGCTCGAAAGCGAGGGGAACGGCGTCAATGGAACATATAAAAGATGCTATGAAGCTCTACCATTCCTCACGAGTCGCACTTGCAGCTACTCATCCACCGCAGTAAAGTCAATATACCGCGCATCACTCTCGACCTCATTCAATGGCTCGCCTCGCTTTCACCGCAGCTGCTCTTGCAGGATTCGTGGTCGCCGCCTTTGCATCTCCCGTCGTCAACAACCTTGGCATGAAGAAACGCGACTACTCCGGACAGGTGAACTTGTATGAAATTGCAGTCACACAACTACTTGACTCACTCTGCCTCCGTTCTCAGGCTACATTCTATTACCCGGACGGCGGTGATGGTGCCTGCGGGTCGTCGATTCAGAACAGCCAGTATGCATTGGCTCTCTCTTCGGATATTTATAACGGCGGGCAATACTGTTACGATGTATGTTGCTACTGTGCATTATAACACAGCTTATTGACCTTGTCACACATATATTCACAGTATGTCACTATCACTAACACTGATACCGGCACCACCCAGACCGCCCAGGTCTTGGACGAATGTCCGGGATGCGGTGAATATGACATCGGTAAAGTCAGCTCATGGTTTTTATGAGACACTGCTGAGCAGAGTTTCTTCAGATCTGACTATTGGTCTGTTCGAGGCTTTGGGCGGCACCGTGGATGAGGGTGTCTTCCCTGTCGAGTGGTCCTTCAACTAGAATTATTAGCAGCCATATCATATAGCCTCGATTTATCACCAGTGAATGTGTTTTTGGGATATTTGATATGATGGTGAATACAGCGACTTAGTGTTGGTCTGCCTCTTATGTGAAACCGTTCCACGAAACTCTAGCATATTCTGACACGCTGATACAGAAGCATTCAACAATGTTATGCAGTACCAAAAGGCACTCGCGGATTGTATCAAATAAATCTATCTCTGAGAGATATTTTTAATCTGAAAGTACCAATGAAGACGCGACCACGCGACTGGCAATAAGACGCGTAACAGCCGGCCCTGAAGAAGCGCGGAGCGCCCGCGCGACCTCTGGCCGGCGTCTAGCCACACTTCGCCGGCCACATTTCTTGTCTTGTCCAGTCCTGTGACTGCTCGTCTTGCACCCTACTCTATTGTAGCTGTACTTTTGCGCGCGATCTAGAACAAAATGTCGCTGGACTACGACGAACTTGACCTCTTGACGGCGACTTCACCAACACTGGCTTCGACATCAGGCCACTCCGCGACCTCTGTGACTAGCGACCTCTCCCCAATGGGCGAACCTGGAGCGACTCGTACTCTTCGCTCTCGCGTTAATTCAACAAGTTATTCAACATCAAATAAACGCAAAAGACCGCCAACTGTCTACACCATCGCGAAGAAAAGTAAGACTGATGAAAAGAAACCTGCAAGAGAGGAGAAAGAGGCTGTAAGTCGTCTACAGTATATATCTTTGTCTGAGTCCACGTCGTGGATAAGTACATGAGTAAAATGCTCTAATGCAAAGATCATCTTGCATATGTCAGCCCCAGGGGCGAAGACAATAATGTATTACGTCTTCTTTTTGTCAGCTTGAACTGGCCACTTTGGAAACATCCAATCGGTCTGAACGTACTCGGTGTCATAGAATTGCAAATGGTCAAACATATAACCAACTCATACTCTTTTCCGAACCCACCGTTTGTGGCGAGGTTCAGCAGAGGCAGTTCCTTGTCCCTGTTCGTCTCGTCGTGGCGAGTTGTGTATTCACCACTTGAGATCGCATTATTATATTTATCTTTATCTAAACCCGCCTCTTCTCCCCTGTCTCGAAAGCGGCTCATGTACCAACTCGGCTGATACGCATTCATCCCAGACAACCGTCCTTGTTAATTCAGCTCGGGCCGCCATAGACACATCCAGAAAACATTGGCTGCATCGCCATCGTGATCTCTTCTCACCTCTACTTCCTCCCAAGAGTAGCATTCTTGATATCATAAAACGTGATGTCGAAATGTCCGGCGATGGATCGCCTTTCGTGCCATTTCATCACATTCATGAACAACCGATATCTGTTGTAGGGGGGGTTATGAAAGATTATCAGGTCAGTCTGAGTTACAGCATTAATGATGACAAAATATTCACAGCGGCATAGCTTCATGGACTATCGTTTTTGGTATACATGTACAAGAATGGTACGCGCGCCTCGCATCCCATCCCGCGCATCCACTTATAAGTATACCTAGGTATAAACTGCATTTTGGGCGATGAGTAGGTCTTCCGCCGTATAGGCCTCACATCTGCCTGCAGCTCATTTCTTACATTTAGGATGGGTCTTGGCAAAACACTTCAGGTGAGCGCTTACGACTCTTTGAGTCGTTCAGTTATTGACCTTACCACCATTGTAGACCTTGTCGTTCTTCGCATACATCAAGGATACTACTCAACGTGAGATCTTTAGTGACATAATTCACTCGTAGCTGACAGTCTTGTAGACAGACGGCTGCCACCACATTTAGTCATCTGTCCTCTGTCTGTCTTACACTCGTGGGCTTCCGTAAGATGCTCTCGACAAATCTCGCTATGTATGATGAGAGCTGAGCTGTCCTAATAGGAAGTACAGCGTTGGCTCCCTTCGTTCGAGACCCTTCGTTTCCATGGCCCTCAGTCTGAGCGAACCCGTTTGAAAGACGCTGTTCTCGCAGGCCAGAAATTCGACATCTGCATTACGACGTACGAGGCATATGTCGCTGAAGCGAGCTGGTTCAAGCATAGACATTGGACATGCTGTGTACTGGATGAAGGACACAGAATCAAAAATTCTGGAACCGTTGTCGCACACGAACTGCAGGGCATCGGCTCCTTATATCGTCTTCGTGCGTCATACTCGTCTTTCAGGTCGCTTAGCTTGTTAACGCAACGCCCAGTGTTGACCGGGACGCCCATACAAAATAACCTTGTGGAACTTTGGGGTATCCTTCACTGGCTGTATTCTAGTGTTTTCACTGCTGCATCCGAGCAGCCCTTCAAGGATTCATTCGATCTCAATCGCGGTGTGTATTCCCTTCCCTTCCTAAACGCTGCACAGAAACTTCTTTCGAAGATCATGCTTCGCCGCACCAAGGCTACAGTAGAAATAAGCGTGCCACCACGAGAGGAGCTGACAGTCTTTGTGCCGATGACGGAAGCGCAGCGCTTCTGGACATACAGGCTGTTGACGCGCATGGAGAGAATGGACTTACAAGAGATCTTTGACGTCAAATTAGAACATTCGCATCAAGATGAGATTGAAGTCCCAGGCGGCGGAGGAATCTCGCAGAACCGTAAGCGTAACGCTCATCTCTGAATACGTTGCTCACGAGTAAGATAGGATGGCACAAGCTGATGAATCTCCTGTTGCAACTCAGGCTTGTTTGCGACCATCCATATCTCCTCCCCAATGCCGAGCCCGAGCCATATCAAATTGGCGAGCATCTGGTTGCGGCTTCATCGAAATTAATTGTCATCGATAAACTACTTGAAGACCTACTGCCTAAGGGCGAGCGCGTTATTATTTTCAGTCAATGGACGAAGATGCTGGAGCTTCTGGAAGAGTTCATGCAACTGCGAAATATTCCTTATGCTAAGCTCGAAGGGTCCACGAGTCGCGCCAGACGTGTTCTAGACATCAAATTGTTCCAGCAAGAGCAATCACCGTACAAGGTCTTCCTGATTTCGACCAAAGCGGGTGGTCTAGGAATAAATCTAACGAGAGCTTCGACGGTCATTATGTTCGACTCTGACTGGAATCCCCAAAATGATATGCAAGCGATTGCTCGAGCGCATAGAATCGGGCAGACCAAGGTGGTCAAGGTCTACAGGCTGATCTGTCAAGGGAGTGTCGAAGACCAGATGCTGGACAGGATCCGTCGGAAGCTCTTCCTGTCGGTCAAAGTGATGGGCTCTGAGAATCATGCCACAGGCGATGAAAGCTCAGGCTATAAGGCCGACGAATTGCTGGACATCTTGCGCAAGGGCAGCAGTGCTCTTTCTAGCGGCATCGTCGGCATGGAGTTCTCTCGCTTCCTCTGCGCTCCCATTCAAGAAATATTCGACGCCTCCCGCGAGCATGATGATCGTCGAATCGCTAAGGCCAAGCATTTTGAAGGGGTTAAGGAACACGTGGATGAGAGGCTTGTGCAAGACGCAGAGGAGGAGGAGCGAAAGTTGCTAATGGGGGTCGCCCAAGTCCAGAGCAGGCTGTTCGAAGGCAAGGTGATCAAGCGACCGTCGAACGCGGAGATCGCCTCCGAATGGAAGGAGTTGCAGAAGCGGGGTCGCGCAAAACGCATAGTGAATGTGGGCGGCATCGAGATGATCGCGGAACATATGGGTCCAGAAATCGTGCGTAACATTCAAGCATCTTATCCTAATTCCTCACTCGTGTCACAGTTGTCCCCGGTCGGGAAAACCCCGGTCCATGTGAAGCGTTCTAGGAAGAAGTTTGAGACTGAAGATTGGTGTCTGTATTGTCGAGATGGCGGTGAACTCGTCGTCTGTACTTGGTGTCCGCGAGGTAAGGCAACAATCGTCGTGTTCCGCAGCGTCACGCCATTCATGTCGTGCGACTTGCAGTCTTTCACGCCAAGTGTCACGGACTGTCACGTCGGGACGTAGTCCATATGGTAAGCGCGTCGTGTAGCCAGCACAAGTGCGCACATTGTACCCGCGCAACGGCAGACGCTGGTGGCATGCTCCTGCGGTACGATCTATCTCTTTCGGCCCATGTCTTCCTTCATTTGAAACCTCATCCTAGATGTCGTACGTGTCCGCAGGCGTTTTGCGAGGACTGCCTTCCCGACGAAAAGTTCGAACCAATTGGAGATGAGCTGCCAGAATAGTGAGTGATACTTCTCGCATCTCTGACATTCCATGACTGAGCTTGACGGGCAGCCTGCTGCTGGGGTATGGCTCTGCAGAGAACGCATACTATATCTATTGTCCAGATTGTATTGAACAGCGACAAGAGGAGCCTGCCTGGTGGGAAACATGGCAACAAGAATTCCAGGAGAAGCAGAGGAAATGGGAGGGGCAGATGGAAGCAGCCTCCCACTCAACATGAAGAGAACTGATGATTGGTTGTGCACATGTAGCTCTTTGTTTTCCACTACTAGTTTCTGCACGCATCATGCTAGCCCCGATGGATAACACCCTGATCAAACCCAAAAGATATCATCGCCGCATGTCCCGGTCTCACATCGGCATATGCCACTCCTTGTAGCTTTGTAGCTGCCACTGCCACTGATTAACTCGAAGGTTGACGGTGAGTTTACTCCGTCTGTCATCGCATCATCTATCGAGCCGTGTGGGAGCGTTCTGAGGCCCCTGATTCTTATAAATTGGCGTGGCTAAATGGCCGCAGGGAATATCATCGTGGAATCATCCGCTCTTTGTTTCTTCATTTCTCTTACAATTCGCCGACGTTGGCTATGCTGGCTCTCCTTATTTTCGCTCTCTGGGCCGTTTCTGCCCGTGCCGTTGCAATTGTTAAGCGTGAGGACGTCTCTTGCGAGATGGTATTCTCCGGACCCCTTGCACTCCTATCTTTGGATCGACCAACAGTTTGGAATGTTTCTAACGAACAAGCGGCCGAAAACTTCAATGCTCTCGTAGTTCAATCTCCGGGTCTCTCGCAGCTCCAGGTCGAGTTCCAGAAATGTACGCAAACGCTGTCTTTCCAAGCCCCGCCGAGATTCTGACAAGCCTAAACAACATTTCAGGTGACAGCACATTCTCATGGGATTCCAACAGACTACGAATGGATCGATTGAGACATCATTCGGCCACATTCTAGTCACTGGCTTTCCTGCAGGATGGCCCGATCAGTGCCTGTTTACGGGGGAGCTTATCGTTGGCGAATCTTCGTCATACGTAATCGAAGTCGGAAATTGCTCCTACGCAGACGACTCTTCGCAGCTGTCGCAATACTGGGTGCGTGCTTATATCTTATGCTATGAGGATATTATTGACACTCTGGTCCTGTTTAGTCATTGGGACAGAACTGGGATGATGCTAGCATGGACTTGTTCTTCCTGGGCCGTTCCGTCAATGGAACCACACTCATCTCTGGGGAGACATCGTACCAATATGTTTTGAATGACTTTGAGGACACACAGGCGATCGAAGGTATGTTTGCACTCGTCCAAGGCATGACGAAGGCTACTCACAGCCCCTTCATCGTCGTATACACTAGTCTTGCCGAGTGCCGAATATGAGCGCTCCGATTACCTCTTATATATCGTGTACTGAGCCATGGACGTGATATCGTTCGGCAACTTGTCTTCTTCATTGTTGGCCCGTAGCTGCACCTAGCCTATGTTTGTGGAAGTGTATTCCTGTTCGACTCGGTCACGGTACAATCTTTCATTTTGACCGTTGAATGGACTATGATATTGCTTATAGTATGGACAGTATTGGTGCTTAATGCAGACGGTATATACTCTGCATTCTATCAGGTGGTGATCGCAAACCAGTGCACAATTATAGCACTCACTTTTGGTGCTCGGTGAATATATCAGTCGCTAAGCCCCAGCTTGAATGGACCGCAAACTACATAGGCAACGAGGCGGAGCATTCAACGCAAAGATTCACGGTTTATGTGTCATACCCTTTTCTCCTTCACCTCGCAGCGTTAGAGAATTGAAGAACTCATGTGCCGGAGCGCAGATACTTGCACCGGCCCTCAGATAATGTGCTCATGAAGCAGTCGGTCATGTTAATGAAAGCTACCGATATGCGAAAGTCCATGTACAACAGTCTGCTGCAATCTACAACAAGTGATTGTAGTGCTAGATTTTGAACGTCGTTTGGTAGGTCCATCGCCCGCCCGCCACCTTTTATCATCAGTCCAGCACCAGAATCTACACTTTTCCTGTATATCTACACAGATCATTCGAATGATTTACAGTCTTCAAATGGGGATGTAACCCTGCAGGCGGAAGTCGCGGCTGCTCGCGCCGACTGAGAACGTGATCTCGCCCGCAGGCTTGACCCAGCCCTGTGCGACGACGTCCCAGATGCTGAGATCGTACCGCGAGATCGTCACCGTCACCGTCGTAACCTCGCCGGGCTCGATGTATACCGCGTCGAAGCCCTTCAACCAGCTCGGCGGCTCGCCGATGCCCGTCGGGAAGTGAACATACACCTGCGGGATCTCCGTGCCCGCGACGGCACCAGTGTTCTGGACTTCGAAGGACACCTGGACGAAGGGACGGTGCAGCCAGAGCGCGACGGACGAGCCCTCGCCCTGGGGAGTCGGCACACCCGCGGCCCAGGCGGCCTCGAGAGCGTAGTCGGTCGGGTCGTACTGCGGCACGATGGAGGTGGCAAGGTTGTAGTACTCAAAGGTCGTGTAAGAGAGACCATAGCCGAACTCGTAGCGGGGCGTGATATTGTACTGTAACAAACAGACATTAGAATGGGGACTAATCTCGGCAACATACTCGTACGGACCTCGTCGAAGTGCCTATAGTCGTAGAACAAACCCTCGGTGTACGGAACGCTCAGGATCGTGCTTCCATTGCCACCGAGGGTGAGGAAGACACCGTAGTCCTCGAGGCGCTTCGCAATGGTGTACGGGAGGCGGCCGGACGGGTTGTAATCACCGTAGAGCACATCAACAATGGCGTTACCCGCCTCCTGTCCGGCTACACCGGCCCAGATGATCTGTATACGAAGAGCACAATTTAAGCACTACGCCGCGGTAAACACGGATAATACGGACCGCAGTGACGTTCGGGTTCTCGACCCACGAATCGATGATGGAGGGGCCAACAGAGTGCGCAACAACGATGGTGTTGTTGTTTTGCGAAGCAACAGCGGTGATCAGGTTGTCCGCGTTGTGCCATAGCGTCAGGTTGTTGCTGTTCGGTGCATCAGATAAAAGTTGCGGAAAGAAAACCTCGCAGGAGGTTCACTGACCGGTCTCCGAGGTTGCCATCGACCTCGATATAGCCTTCACCCGAGTCCGAGTTGACGAAGACGATCTAGCTCTCTTGTCAGGAACGGGAAAAAAAGAGCCCGCATCGACAGTCTACTCACAGCAGCCTCGAACTGGATGGCCGCAGTAGCGGCGCCCTCGGTGTCCCAGTCGTAATACCAGTTCATGAGAGTCGTGCCGTCCTGGCGCGCACGCACCTGCATAGCGTCCATCGGCGAGATGAGGTACGGGTAGTTGTCCGTTCCCGAGCCCCAGCCCATTCCAAGAATACCATCATCTCCGCCGCGGTCGGTGTATCCGTTCGCGCCCATCGCACCATTGCCCGCGTCAGAGCCTGCGACACAGCCATGTCAACTTGAAGGGGCTACGGGAATACAACGCGCGATGAACTCACCGATAAGGACGACATTCCGTGGGGCATTGAGCGGCAGCGCGCCGTTCGTGTTCTTGAGCAGCACCGCGCCCGCATGCCCGATCTCGCGCACGATCTGGTAGTGGTCTGCTTGAACATCAATATGCAAGTTGTGCACCTGATCATACTGGTTGAACGCGTTGAAGGACACTGCATTCGGAATCAGCCTCCCATCTTCATATGATAGCAATTTGAGGATTGCGCACCGTTGGGGTAGTCCTGATCCTGGCCGAGAAGGTAGTAGCTCGCCATGATCCGCGTCGCCATGTCGTCCATGCGCGAAAGCGGAATGGTGCCGTTCTCGACGAACGCGGTCAGGTTCGGGCCCCACCAGGAGTTGCCTGAGCCGAGGGTGATGTCTCCCGGCATAGACATCTGGTGTTCCGGGGGGCAACAGGGAACATCGAAGCCAATAGGACCGATCGTCGACATAGGAACATGTCGTGTAAAGATACGGTTGAATGCATCCCGATTCGAGGAAGCGAGGAAACACCGAGCGCACAGCACACCAGCCACCGGCCATCATCCGCGTTATCATAGCATCGGCGCGACAAGACAGGAAGTGTCAGTGAGACGACACGCCACCGAACAGTCAGTGAGGACAAAATCAAACTCTCCATCAGCAATCACGCCATACGGAGCAACGAGAGAAGATCGACGCACGTCAAGACCCGCCATCGCACTCAGTGTGCTTTCCTGCGCACCCCAATCCGACATCACGTACCCGCGGAAGCCGAGCTCGCCCTTGAGCAGCTGGTTCAGCGTCCGGTCGTTCTCGCACGAGTACGTGTCGTTGATCATGTCTGCCGGCGTGTCAACATGCCCGTTCCGCAAACGAAGAACCAGCTAGACACAACGTACTGTAGCTGCACATGACACTCGCCGTGCCCGCCATGACGGCTCGTAGGAACGGCTTCAGGTAGATCTCATGCTGCGTGCGGTCGTCCACCTCCGAGCTCTCTTGCGTACGCTTGTACTCCTGCTCACTGTACCCATTGACCATTAACAACCGCATACGCAACGGGATGATGATACATACTAGTCGATGTAGTGCTTCGCGCAAGCCTGCACGCCCGCGGACTGCAGCCCGAGCGTCGTTTCATACGCCGCCTCGCCGCTCAGGAACGGGTCCGTTCCGAAGCCCTCCCAGTTACGTCCGGCCTGAGCAACGCGGCTGTTTATCGGCGAATTGGGTCAGCGCTTGTGTCATCACGATGGAACCGAGCGTGAAGGGATGTGAACAGAGTGAAGAGGCGGAGTGTATGTGTGCGAAATAGATCGGGCAAATATAGACTCAATGGAGAATGTAATTCAGACGGAGATATTGGAACGCGGCAAATTGACGACGAAGGTGCGAAAATAGCGCGACTGCACCCGCAGGCAGTGCACAGTGCATAGAGGAGAAATACCGCGGCGGGAAGCAAACGGGGAACCGACGGCTGGGAAAGAACGCGGAAGACGCACCCCATGTTCATCATCGGTCCGAGCGCGACATTCACGCCCTTCCCGCGGAACTCCTCGCCCATTTGCTGGCCACGCAGACGCATCATCGTCCGGTTGAAGCTAGAAAACCCCATTAGGAGCACAACAACAGGGCTGTGAACAGGCGACTCACGTAGCGGCAGTCGAAATACCCGCAGGGAATGCCGTGTTGTAGTCCGTGTAGCGCACACCGAGCGGGGAGTCTTGCAGACACAGCCCGCGCAGGTCCGCAACCTCCCCGATGTTGCCCACACACAGGCCCTGCTCCCAGTACACGCCCGTGCTCACGTTCACCTTTTGCTCCAGCGTCAGCCCGGCCACGAACGCCTCGGCTTTCGCGTACGCCTCCGCCCACGCATTACTGAAATCCGGCACCACCTGCGAGCCAGGGTTCTCTACTGCCGGTGGATATAAAGGCGACACGTCGGGGTATACAACCGGTACGGGCAACGCGGACGCGACGGGGTACGGCGTGAACGCGTATGACGAGAGCGAGAGCGTCTGCCAGCCTGGGGCAAAGGGGCGTTAGCAAACGAACACATTCGTAAATCATTCAATAGGGGTAACGCTAATACACAGCAGGCCAGGTATGCCTATGTGAACGCATTTGTACCACTGCACGGCCCGTCACAGCGTACACAATCCACAGGCTGCTGCCCTCATTGCTCGCTGCGCATGACGCAACATGCTGCGCGTGCCTTGGTGCACCCATTACAGCATCGGGTAGATATCATTGAAGCCGAGAGCGGAGCTGCGTCCTGCATCCCATACGGCGAGTGCACCCCGCGAGGAGCATCACAAAACGGGGAAGCGTACACCCCTGATGTTGGCCGAGCACTGGGGTTCCACTGTCTCTCCACAATAGGGCAGAGGGTGCCAACTTGTACATGGGTAACATGCCAGAGGCTGACAACCGGCGAGACCAGCGATTGAGTACTCACCGACTTCCGTGCCATAGCCCGAGTTATACGGCGGCTCGCCTGCGGAGGGGGATGACGCGAGCGAAGGTGGGTTAGTTGGCACAGGGTCGCCGTAGATAGTGTAGGTGCCCGAGACGGTGAAGGACACGCCCGAGACCTCGCCGGTTGCTCCAGAGGGAAGGTCGGTCGCGGATGCCAAGGAGACGGCGGTGGTCGCGATGGCGGAAGAGACTGCGTCCGAAGACGCGACAGCAGAAGATGCAATAGCCGAGGACGCGACAGCAGACGATGCGATAGCAGACGACGCAACGGCGGAGGATGCAATGGCCGAGGACGCGACAGCAGACGATGCGATAGCAGACGACGCGACGGCGGAGGATGCAATGGCCGAGGACGCGATGGCAGAGGATGCCACAGCTGAGGATGCAATAGCAGAGGACGCTACCGCTGAAGACACTGCTGCGCTGGACAGGATGGGCGTCGCGGCAGCGCTGGACGGGATGACCGCCGAGGACTGTGCGACGGCATGATCGACACTGCCCAAGAGGAGGAGGGCAGCGAGGTGGGCGAGCCGCGTCGAGAGCTTCATGGCGACGGGCTAGTCGAGGAGACCCTTGCTGGTAGGCGAGGACGAGACTGGCCTGCGCGAGGAGAGCTCGAGGGGGAACTCGGATGAAGCTCGGAAACGAGGCAAGGATATATAGGTGGCGCCTGTGCCTCACGGCAGGGTCGTGCCCGTGGTCGAAGAATGCTGCAGTTCGCTTCCATTGCGGTGGCTGGGAAATGCTTACCGGCAGAAGAATGGGCAACATCCACGCTCAGGCCGATCGGGTCGACCCATCAGAGCGCGTCTCCGATCGCGTCGCGCGTGACCTATCTCCTATCAGCTGACCGTGCTTCTGCGGTCGTAAATATCGACGCGCTCCCTGAGGGCGGGTCCCGTCGCTGCTCCCGCCGTCCCATGCTCGCAGGGCACCCTCCATGAATAGAAGCACCCCGAATCGCGTCAAAATTTATCAAAAACACCCGCCGTGCCCTCGTTCGCTCCCGAGCATGCCGTCTCATCGGTCGCCCGCTTTCTGATGCACTACAGGCATCATCCCTGGATTGCAAAACCCTTGCCTGCCAAATGCTGGTCCTGCGGTCCGGCCGAGCTCCGCGCCCACCGGTAGTCTGCTGATGCATGCACCGCGCGGACAGTCGCGCTCCGTCCAAATTTACGACACTGGAGAGCCTATTCTCTGTGATGTGTCTGTCAACGCTGTCTCGCTTGCGCGTAGACATCCCGAGATAAGGCGCTTCGATTCCGCGTCGACGCCGCTGCTCGACATCCTCCTCATCTTTCAGCCTGCGATTTTGCTCGTTGAGCGGTCGTTGCAAAACCGCCGGTGCCCACCCCGCGGGGCGATGCTAACTGTTGATTGCTCGGACGGAAAATTTCTCACCCCACGGTCCCCGCATCTCCTCTGCCCTCGGCAATTGCAATGAATCTCCGTCTCTTCTGTGACGCAACCACTGTCAACCAACAAACCGGAGTGCCGGTCCTGTCGCCCGCAAACCACGACTACGATCCGTGAGTGCATTGCGGTATTCCTTCCGGTCCGCACCCAGGCTAATGGCCATGGACCCGGTCACGCTGGGTCGCCGGGCTCTGTGCATACCCAGTGGATTCCTCTGCGCATACAGGCTCGCGCAAGCCTATTAGAGTCCGGTGGACGCTGTGAGAGGCTGACGTGCAGAAGTCCGAAGAGGCCGTTAGACTCAGACTTCTGTAGAGCCTAGACAGGCAGAAGCTAAAACAATTTATAGCCGTTATGATCTGTCCACGTCCGTATATGCGTGATGTAATGCGAATAGAGACAGGAGTTGAAAATAAATACGAGCACACCTGCGGTCTAAGTGACAATGCGAGCGGAGTTCAGAGCGTGTATTCACATCCACCCATGAGAACTCGATGATTTAGCAATGTACCCACCTGACACATACGACGCATGAGTAGCTTGTCCGTATCGGTTCAGGGAGGGGAGATGGGAGGACGAGAGGAAGGAGAAAACTGGATTACTCGGTATCGATGATGGCTTATAAGATAACAAAGACCATAGACATCCATTTCATCAGAGACAACTAAGAAAACGGGATGACGCACATGGAAGGGATTAGCATCACAGCTGTCCAATCAAGTCCAAATACAGTAAGGGGCCTTCCTAAACGAGATGGAAAGCCCCGTTATGGAATCTGGGGGCAAGCAAGCTAGACTCGGCAAGTCCGAGTGGAGTTCACAACCGGCAATAACTCAGACTTCACGAGAATGGCCCCCCGACTCACCGAACTTACTCGCATATCCCGCCGCCCTCGGTAACGTGGTGTCGCCGGCATTCCCCCACCTAAGCCGATCGCTGCTTCTCACCTTCCGCAACGTCTTTGCATGCCCGAGAGTCGCAGAGTAGTAAGGGGTTACATACTACCGAGGCCGTTCTAGAGTGATAAACAAAGAAGAGACGAGAAGAAAGAAGAAGACAGAAGAAGATACCGTTGCTGCTTGACCATTGGCCGCTAACGTTCGCCGTGCATTCGCCAGTACGATCAGCGAGGCGCCGGCTTTGTCGCTGAACATCTTCCTCCGCTACAACATAGTGTCACCTACGCTGCCTGGCCCCCTAGTCTCGGGGCTCGCGCTCTGTACTGGCTCACCCTCGCAAATCCTCCTCATTCATCCGTCATGCTGACACCCCCCCCCCCCCGGGCGCTGTATGTTACTAAGTTAGCTGCTCGCAGACACGGAGAATCCTCGGGTTGCACACCTTCTGCGACCGGCAAGTTAACTTACCCCAGAACGCTGTTATTATTACGATAGCGAGCGAGATTTGCGTATGTAATGTCTGCGCAATGGCACAGGTCGGGGCGAGTCTATCAGTGCAAGAGCACCCTCAAGTTTGACCCTCATTCGTTTCGCCTTAATTTGCTCGCCTAGGCTTCCCTTGCAGAGCACTCCGCCGCTTCGTCTCAAGCCGCAGACGCTATTTGCTCTAGCGAATACAGTCCCCGGCGTATCATCGAGCCGAACATTGTCGGCGTGGCGCCCCGCGAGCTTCGAAGTCGATTCGAAGCCCCGACTTGTGAACGGACAAACGTGGCCTCGCGGGAACGTGCGCGAGCAGCGTCTAACCAAATTCGCCAGGCACAGAAGCTCGTTTAGGACGCCTGGCGGCCAGCGCGGCGCAGGCGGGAAATTGCACCTCCTCTCTCCCCAGCTTCTGCCACTGCCACCGTGGGCTAAGACGATCATATATGCTAATATACATCCTATCGTCCATCCGCACGTACTGTATGCACGATGCCGTGCGGCACAGCGTGGAGCGCAAAACGTGAGGCTCCGGAATGCGCGAATAATAATACTCTCACACGAACTCTTCGGTCTACTGCATCCTCGCCCTTCCGCTTCCCTCCTTACTCGGCTTCAAGAGACCAGACGCGAACACGAACACTCCGTATCGCAGACCGCCTGGCGCCGAGCCCTCGCGTTGGGCACCGGTGAGTCAGCATCAGGGTTTTAGCTCTTCCGGGCCACTCGCAGCGCTGCACCGGACGGGCGCAATACTCATTCTCGTCGAGCGCGCGCACTCGCCTCGGTGGTTCTTTGCGGACACTCGGAACTCAAAGTAATATCGCCCGCTGGTTCCTTGGATTAATGCTTCCGCGTGGTGGGTCCCAGACTTAGAACCTCGCGAGGGATGCGCAATGCGGATGTGGGCAAGGCATTCGGTCTCTCCGTCTACCCCGTTTTGTTCTCGTAGTCGTGATGCCATTCTGGGCTGCCGTAGCCACCTAGTACCCCAACGCACGTGGGAGCTCCCTTGCAAGCCCACACTTGCATCGCCGCGGCGGATGCTCGACATGGGCTGGGAGCCATGCAGCTTATGTCCTCGAAGGCCCTTTAGGATCCAACTCATTCGGTCATCGGTATCAATTCAAGTTCCACGTGGCGGCCTTCCACTTCGAGTTAGTTGTACTACGTACTGGGGCATGTCAATGTGTAGCAAGCTAGCGCAGCGCTCTCTTTACTCATCTTACATCCCTTCGCTGCAAACCGACGTCGCGAGAGAGCCTCATGAAACAGGTCCGTCGAGCGCGGGTGCGGTTAAGCAGCTTGCCTTTCAGTCCGGCGCGCTACATGCCTCGTAATGTAGCCTCTGCCTTCAGTGCAGACGCTGTGGCGCTGGTGGGTGGGCTCGCGATTGTGGCGACGACGTGTCGGCGTGCTCTCTGTGGTCATGAATGCTCAAGCGCCAGTGCTGCTCGAGCGTAGTCTGGCGGCTCGGGACCGCCCTGCACCATTAATCTGCCAAACGCCCGCGCAAATGTTCATCTGAGTCTCATGTGATGGCGGATTGAGCGCGAGATGTGTCACAACAATACAATGACAGCGTTTGATTTTCAAGTTAGGCCCTCTACATGGATTGATGTGTGGCGCATAGCGGCTATTGGTGTTTCAAGTGTCACATGTAGTTGTTAAACACCAACGTTTGCCTGATAGCTCTCCATTGAGTTTGGCATGCCTGAATTTGAATCACAACAAACGTTGCTCTGTACGCTCAGTGACCTGTCGCTCGTTACTTATGTGTCTCCTGCCACAATTGATGGATGCTGCTTCCCACTGGCCAGCCATGCCCTCAACAAGATCTGTTAACGTGATATACTTGGTTGATTATACGGATTGTGGATGTACAGTCATACGACTAGCAAATCGCTGGCCAGATGGGAGAACCGATCTAGCTGATTACTAGTCGCAGTCATTGATCCTAAGCTAATACCAGATCACCTCCAGGGGCTCGTGGCTGAGCGAACCACCCAACGCCTCGTAGAGAGGCACTGTCAATTCTACAAAGCGACGTGAGAAACAGAAATGTGGCATGCACCGAGTATGCGGAAGGAACACTGACCCAGGTTCTGACCCGTGCACGAGTCGCATTCGTCGAGGACCAACGCGTACTTTGTGACGCCGGTGTTGGCATTGGTGACTGTCAAATTCTGCAAGCACAGCCAAGTGAGCAGCGGCCATAGCACACAACAAAGGGTCAGCGCGTACCTCGGAGCACGAAGAGCTCGCGGTGAAGAAATCAGGTGCAAGCGCGACGGCGAACTGGTCGGGTGAGATGGTTACCCCGCAGGCGCCGACGCCCGAAGGGGTGTAGGACGTAGCCTGCGAATCTTGAGCGGGGATGGCGGGTGCGAGTCGAGAAAGGTACGCACGTTGCCAATATGATGGTCTAGCTGCCGCTTGCGGGCCACTGCGTCACCTGAGAAGGGGTGCGCGAGTCCGGACACGGCGAGCGCGCCGAGGACGCTAGCGAGGGCGATGAAGCGAGTCATGCTGAACCTGGGCTTGGGAGATGAATGCGAGGCGAGGTAAACTCGTGAGGATGTATATTGCTCCTGACCGTGCCTTTATACAATGCATCTAGACGCTACGCCACTCGTGAAATGCACGCGCAGCAGCGCATGAGCGATACAGCCGCGCGTTTTGCAACCGGCGCCCCTGCTCATTGATGGGCCGGACAGCGGGGGGAGGAACTGACTCGACTATTACTGATTTGACGCGGTACCGTCTGAATAGTGTATGGGCTCGTGTATGGATATCTTGCGCATATCTTTTTGTCACCGCACGAGTCACGCATCTCTGCAACGCGTGGAAAACGACGAGGGTTGTGTCCACATTGATCTCAGGCTATGGTGAGCACGGTCATTGGTATAATCAGGTAGGTGTCGAATGATGTCACCTGCGCACATATTTTAAGCATTGACAGGCGAGACGCTTACTGCTGTGCAGCTGACGGTATTTGAATACTGCAGGAGTCAATGCCGTGAACGCAATAGGCTAAGGACTCGAGCCAAGAGGCACTAAAATCTGTCAAGCGGGAATCTGGATGCAGATACAATATCAATGTTTTCATTGGTGTGCTGACCTACTGCTGGCGCGGATAACACCGAGAAGTACTCACTTCGGTTTGTAGGTTGCTTGGCTATATTTTGCTTTATCTGTGATTCCGAAGAGCCGATACACTTAGTTTTGTGGATAATAGCTGATCCCACATTGTTAGACCTACCCGGGAATGATTGCGCGCAAGGGAGATTGATGCGACCATCGGAATTAACTGTCGAAACCATGTCTCCGACATGGCTAGACCCCGCAAAGTATCGTGACAACTCCATTTTACCAAAGTAGGTCGTTGCCTCCAGGGCCCGCGCATTCCTGCCGGAAGTCAGCTTACGCATACACCAACGTGAACAGCTCTAACGATATGGAATCAGCTGCAACGTGATATCTGATTACCCTTGTACAAAAGTGTCATCTCTTAAGCATAGCGACATTAATATACGTGCTCACCACCAATATAGCAATATAGTGGGGTTGACGGTTAATATCCACACAACAGGAGACTTTACGAGTACCTGGCGCTTGTGGAATGATGCTGTCGCAAGGAAAGTGTTTCAAGGGCGCGGTGGCCGATTGAAGGGCGGCTATGGGCGGCCATGTACCTGAAATAGGCGAAAACAGAGCAATTGCATTTGATTTCGACACTGAGTGGAAATGGCTATCCTTCATGCCGTCAGCGCCGTACGTACGAACAATGATGGTGGTAATAACGGCTGCAAACGCTTCGGGAAAATGTAGAAGTCGGCCTACAACCGGTAGCAGTGAACCGCTTCGCCGCTGAGCGCAAGACTCCGTTCAGGTTGGTCGAGGCATTCAGGAGAGAGGCTCTCACAAATAAGCCTTCAGCGGTAACCTTCGCAACTCACCGCCCGGGTCCAGGCTCCAGAACCATCAAGAATATCCATTGTCTCCAGGAATAACAACTCATACATCGAGTCCTTACTTGACAAAAGCCATGGGATGATGATGTTATTCGCCAATGAGTATGCTGAATACCGTGCGTGTGTGGCTTTGCGATCGTTGAGCTCGAGATCATGAAGTTTGTTCGAAGTCAAGGTGCAGCGATTATTAGCGCTCGAGCTATGGTCCGCTTGCTGTCATTGTTCTACGCACCGCGCTTGAGCTCCCAAAACGCATGTATATTGAGTTTACCTCTCTACGCGCCCTGCGCCGCTGGATACCTTTGCGACTGGCCTTCACACATCCATGCAGCTTTGCCTCAAATTTAACACGATCGTATATTCGCCTCGAATAAGTACCAACAGAATGCCGGAGCTATTTCCCCTCTGCATAACCACACATCCGTGTGAAGTGGAACCACTGGCGCTTCATGCATTGAGGACGATTTCGCGTCTATTATGGCACTGACAGCGAAGGTCCTAGAGTATCCCAGCATCTTGAATCCAACTCGTGCAATTCTTCAGCTTCTGTCGGACTGGCATCGCGTCCAAAAGCCTTCGACAGCGTTTGCTCGGAGTAGGCATTTCCCTATAGCACACGAGTCATGGCCTAGATCTCAGTAGGCGTATAGGATAATCGCGGATCGAGGCTCCCGGCGCTTGGCTTATCATACTCGTTGGGAACTGACCATGTCTTTGCCTCTGGGCAGGGTCTGCCGAGCCTCAAGTATCTAGACCTGCCATCAGTTCATTGCATGAAGGAACCGACATCAGCTGACGTTCCTCTCGCTTGCGCGGCAATCTCAGACGGCATCAGCCGCTCCTTGCTTGCATAATTTGCGCACTCTGGTCGTCCGGCATAATGCAGTCGACGCGGCGGAAGCTGTTGTCTATTTTTGTGTTTTGGATTAACCGCATTGTGACTCACGCGTGCATCGCGAAGGAGATTCGTCTCATTTGCGAGGAAGAGAGTAGTGGCGCGAAGATGAAACTCGATGGCCTCTTGGCACACCTTTCTCATAAGTACGCCCAGACCTGCGCGTGGCCTGGCTGAACGCAGCGTCTGTCAGGATGGCTGCCTTATGCACTCCTTGCACAACGCGTATGGAGCTGGAGGAAGTCGCGATTGTGGTATCGGGCAATGCTGATGTAAGTGTTGTCCATCCATTGAATCTTCGCGTTATGTGAAGCGTGGGTATGGCCTTATGGTTTGGAGAATGCTGCCAACTTCATGGCTTAGGGGTCTACCCCAGCTGCGGTGACTATCTGTCTACGGTGAGTTTGGGGAACTGAGTGACAAGGTTGAGAACCTCACTGCCAGGTGCCTTTCTTATTAGTACTTGTTGTCAGGATTGATGAACATACACCGCAGAGAACGCCGAAAAGTGGCAAAGTCGGAGCTGGGAAAAGGGTTACAGCCCCTGATTTTGAGTTGCCGCTGTCAAAGCGGGGAAATCCATGATAGCGTGAAAGTGGTCACGAGCGTGCTCGAGATGCCATCCGACTCGTGCTACAGGTTAGGGAGCTCTCTCGTCTTGATAGGTGTACGGATTACATCGAACGGCTTTGCGGCGCAATAGTCTGATTGCATTGGTTCTCATTAGTAGTACGCACATGGTGTCCGTTCGTGGTGCATTTATTGTACATGTATTCAACAGCAGCATATCGCATTTCAACTCTGCACTGCTGATAGTGTTTTATTCTTGTAACTTCTTCTCCTGATTCGCAATGCGGACTCTACAACAGAAGCGTGTCAATGTTAGGGCCACGGAGCGCTCGGAACAGTCCAACGTGCCAGACAACTTACTGATTCCGTGCAGTCAACACACGCATGGTCCGCTCCCGCTCGAACTCAGTCATGTTCTGCCAATTAACTATTCTGGATAGCGTCTTCACACACGCGTGCGCTTGGAGTTGGGATTGTGTTAGACCGCAAAATGGAGATCACTTACCCCATCGCTGTTCACCACCATAGGGCCCAGTGCATCGAGTTTTAGATCGTGGTCCGCATCGACCTTGACTTGAGCGACGTCTGTGCTATCGCCGGGATCAGGAGAGGGCAAGAGACGCATGTCGTGGTCGTCGTTCATTTGTCACAGAAATGGACGTAGTTGGCTCCTGTCGGCAATGGGGCATGCACGGACGTAGTGGCGATCTATAACAACCTGCATGCGTGACGGAAAAGGGCGCGAAGAGTACAGGTGTAGTTTTGTGGAAGCTTCGAGTAGGTACGTCACAGCGGTAGATGCACGTGACGACGACATGACGCAAATGCCAACTTGCAGGCACAGTTCTACATTTCGCGCGAGCCTTGTTCGTGCTTGCAAAAGCTTCTCTCGGAAAACTTGCACGAGTTATACATACATTTCGAAAGTGGCAGACTCATCTTTGGATGATTAGCCACCCCCTGGGATGCTCACATGCCATATGGAGTCGTTTTCTGCCAGCCATGGAAGTTCTCTGTCATCTCGCAACACTTTCTGCGTGGTAAAAACGGATTGGAGAACCTTCAACGTATTCCCAATGATAACGTTGCCGTAAATCTTGCAGCCAGCTGTGGTTAAAATGCAGTATGATTCACGGATTATGGCACTTGTCCACACTAGCTTATGTGGGATTTCTGGCAGGGATCGAGGCCGAAGACGATAGAACCAACGGTATTTGACCCAGCTTGCAACTAGAAAGCACGTAAAGAACCAAGTACATACGAATGGCATAAGTACTTCCAACAGCTTATAGTACAACGTTAGCACCCATTTCGAATACAACCGTCTTCACTTGCTCAGAGCGCGGTGTGATCTTGCATGAGAATTCCTCCGGGTGACTTTTCGAGAAATTGAGCCAGCATCTCCGGAATGCGGAGACTAACAACGCACCTCACTAATCCTGGGACAAATGAGCCCGTCGGTGGGGCTTGTTTCCCTGCCTCATCTGTAGTGACACCGATGTCGAGCGTTGCGACAATGCTGGCAATTGCAATCCATATACTGGCATCTGCGAAATCCTGACCTGGGCAAATGCTAGCAGAGTTTGGAAAGTCAGCCTCGCCGTATCGCATTGGTACTTCACATCAGGATCTCACCGCCTTCCGAACCCGAACACCATCTTGCGCGGATCTCGTGCCTCCGCCGTTTCGCGGTCCATCTGCTCAAAACGCTCGGGCCTGAACATCTCTGGCTCAGGATAGAAACTATCATTACGTGTCATTCCCCTGATTGGCGTATATTGGCACGTCAAATCTGACTCAAGATTGCAAAGAAACCGACCAAATGTTAGGTATGACCATAGATCCACCAGGGATATCAAATCCTTGATACTGGTCGTTAGATATGAGCTTGTGAGGAAGCCCTGCAGGGTGGTTCAATACGAGTTTATGAAAAATTCAAAATGGACGAACCAAGTGGCACCGGGCAGTTCCACCTAGAGGGGAGGTCAAGCCCACGAGCATTGCAAGACACTAAATGACATACCGGAACACTTCTTTCACGACGCACTCCAAGTACGGCAAGGATTCTCTGTCTTCAAATTCCGGCAGGCGATCTTGTCCAACGACTCGGTCTACTTCTGCTTGAGCCTTCTCGTATACTTCGGGATGGAGCACCATCGCAAGGATGAACGTAGAAAGGACAGCAACTGTCTATCTAGAATTCAGACACGTCAACCTCAAGGGAGATGCAGTCAAACTACCGTATCGGTCGCAGCTTGAGACCCCAGTCAGTTTGCTTAGAGTGTCAGGCTCCATTTGACTTACCTCCATATAATACGCCTGCGGTTCCCTTGATGTCGTCTTCGTCCTCTGCTGTCGGCGCGCGTTTACTGAGGACTTCTTCGAGCAATGTAGCCGTGAGACAAGGTGATGCTGTGCCGGATTTCTAGGAGGAGGTACATGAGCGAAGGATAGAAAAAGGGAGGGAGTCCTACCATAGCATCCTTGACCATCTCGAACGGAGTGTCTAGCATTTTGCGCACCAGATCTCGAATCTCAAATGCGCGACTCTTGAAGCCGGATCCAGGCATCCATAGGGGAATATGCTTGACTACATAAAAAGATAGCATCAATGGCCCGGAAATGGATGCAGGAGTAGCTCACGAAACGGAAACAAATCGACTAGCATTACTCCTGCGCTGCCATACTCGACAGTCTCCTTGCCGGCACGCTCCGCCAGGTGGATGAATTTGTCATCCAACGATGTCACCGAATGGCCATACGCAATCTGCAAAATCATTGCTGCTGCGAACCTGTGTGTATGTGAGATAATGATCTAGCTGCGGACGGGATACTGACCTCTTAATGTGTGATCTGAACAACTCTGGACTCTGAAGGAGTCCAGAAAGGAGCATGTATGCTTCCCTTCGCTGAAGCGGGCGGTAGCTCCCGAGGGAATGTTTGTCTTGGAAAGCGTTTGAGATCCATCGTCGATGCTTGCGAAAACGGTCTCCGTACGTCATGTGTGTGATAACACAGTCCCACCCCATTCTTCGCGACACCATATGTAAGCAGAGTGTCAAAACAACTACGGCCATCCAGCTCACAGGTCCGAGAGCAGAATAAAATCGGGTCTGTAAGAGTATTTTGAGCTCCTTTTGTCAAGAAGTTCCTGTGCCACTTGTAGCGAGTTGATTACAAGGGTTGGTGTTTTGAATAACTTTGCAAAGACAATGTCGCCTGCTAACATGGTCAAACTGGTGATCTTCAGACGAGCATTATCAAAAACCATACCGTATTCTGCACCCCATTGCGTGAATTTCCTCTCCTGTGACTGCATAGGCAATTGATGCACGTTGCCTAGCAGAGGTATCCTGTTCGGGCCCGGCGGAAGTCGCAGATGTGATTCCGCTTTCATCCAACGTAAAAACATTGCTATCGATATAACGAAGAGAACAGCGCTGGCGCACGCCGTAACATGGAGAGACGAGTTCATGGTGGAGTGGTGGGGGCGAATTGGATCTCATACGGCTTATGAGGGGATAAGAAGACGATCGTCGAAGTAGTCAAGCGCCAGAGACACGCACATGTTCACGGAAGGGCAAGCGGGAAGCAAACATAGTTCTAGTTGAATCCTTGAGTCAACTCCGCCGAGTCTATGAGTTTGCGCATACAGACGCTTGTGGTAAAGGCCTATGCCTGTGTGCTGTCACGGGTTGCACGGACGGAAAAATCGGGCTGCGATCGTATCATAGCTTATGCCCGATGCGAAGACAATCGCGATTTGTGACAGAAGTTGCCTCGCTTGTTGCCCGATCAGTGTCTCGGAAGTGAAAGACAGCTTCACAAGGCGTTCTCCATATTCCTATTGTGTTTGCGATCGCGGTCTCGGCATTCACTTGCTAGACAGGGACACGATGGACACATACAATTGCGAAAGAATGACACGCGGAGGCAAGTGCGCTGTCGTCTTCAACCTTCGCACCTAAGCGGCGTGTGGGTCAAAAGCATGAGTGATGGGCCGTAAATGCTGAATCTAGATGTTAGATGACGGCAATTTCCCATGACTTTCTCACGATGACCTTTACACGTGGACCTACGTGGACGCGTTGTGTTTCACTGGAAATCATGCAATCCGTCACCTCTATCGTGTGTGCTGCAGGACGTAGAATGTCATCTTTCTGATCGATGATCGTCAACTGGTAGGCATCCTCCTCCTGCTGCAGTTGCGATGGTCCGTGCACATATATGATTTACTATCGTCGCAGTAAGCCGGGATTATAGCTTACTTCATTCGACGAATATCATGTTACTGTGTTCTAGACTTGGCGCTAGCTATTTCTGAATTGTGGAGCTGAACTTAAACACTGCTGGGAAATAGCGCGGGAGCACGTACCTCACCCGGAACAGTTAGTACCAACTGGCGCTAGTCGAAGGTGTGTCTGCGATAATTCACCGTCGGTACCTTCCGGACCATACTCCTTATTGTTATTGCTGAGGAAGTGTCCGTTTGCTATCGGACACAGAGAAATGGCCCGTCACAAGTTGGTACGTCCTATCTGCCAGGAACCTTACATTCAATAAGCTTTCTCACACGGAGCTTGAGGTGCTGTGATCGTCCTGTATTATTTGCATTCCTCTTGAAACCGCCAGCGAGAAGGACGTCTTGTATCCGCCCATTGCGCAGATGTACAGCGAAGACACGCGAAGTCTCAACATAGGGATGTTACTTCTGGTAGACCCCATAGTCCCATACTATATGTCTAGAACACTTCTGTCGAACATGCTCAACACCAGGGCTGTGGAAAGACCTAAGTAATCTCGTCGTGCGCTCCGAGTCGGAGCATTCCACCTCCGCGCCATCAATTTGTTGATGGCATGATGGGCATGTAAGGAAATTTCAGTCTGGCTTTCGGAACATTGGCTACAAGATACTCAATTGAGACTCATTATTGAGTCTCAATTGTGCCCTTGACTACCAGAGTCTTTGTACCTATTCATTGCGCTCATCTAGCAGACAGTCTTACATCTAGTCCTCCTGGAGGCTAGGATGTTCGATACAATGTCATGTTCGATCATAGATGACGAATGGTCGTTCATACTACCGTCCAGCGTCATCAAAATACTCAGCGCGAACGGAGCATCATCACTTTATATTAGGTAAATCCTGTAGGACATGAAGCAATATCACCTCAAATACCATTCTCCTCGGAGTTCTTGTGCCCATCATTGTGGGGCGCAAGAACATGCACGCATGCGAGCTGCTGCATCGAAGCATGATTGTCAGGCGTTCACACGCAGAGTGACAAGGCTTCTGCGCCTAAACTCCAAAAGGAAAGATCAAAGGCCTTCTCTATCTAAACGCCTTCCAAAGACGGCCGGGACTTTTTGAAGCCCACGGACTGACACGCGGTCCTCAGCTTACGGGCTCCACAGTTGCCGAAGCGTGGGGCATGTTACGTTGACAAGGATCAGAATGTCTGAGGACGATGGTGAGTCCTTTTCGGCTACTTGCAGAACGGCCCATCACCTCCACTTTCTTGCTTGGACTATGAATCTTATCCAATCGTATGAGTAACGTACGACTACTCATAATGGAGTACTCGGGTCCTGACCCCAAAATCCAAGGTTTGATAAGTGCAATGGGAGAGCTGTTGGCGGGTTCATCCCCATCGAGATGCTATGATCTGCATGAAGATGCCTCGCGTCGTGCTTTCATCATACGTCAAATTTGAAGGGAAGCTCTGGTACTCAGGGCAGCGGGGAATACTGAGATAGCTTTGCACAGCGCTCGAATCTCCCGCGTGCTAACACCGAAGGAAATTTTCGTTTTCTAGAAGCCATGCGTTAACTTGCATATGCAACGAGGACATCGCAAGTCATCCTCTCGTAATGCCAGAGGGCGTCGTCCATAGCCAGCCATAAACGCCGCATTAGTCTCGCACCGCGGCGCAGTATCCTTACTATGCAATGAGGCGACGGAACATTGTTCCTCTAACCGATGGCCCATCAAATATGAGAGTCGTGCTGTTGGTCTCGACCGTAGCAGTTTCAATTACCAGGATGATGCCGTGATAATGCAAGACCACGCCCGGATCTAACACCAATGTACTTGGGTCCGAAGATTTGTGGAGCCAACAAGTGGCGATATAAGTATTGATCTTTTTACGAGGTTGTCCCATAACTCCCCATCTGACTAGCCATTTGTGTCAGCCCCTCACGTTTGCGCCGGTGATCCTACGCAGGAGTATCACTCGACCATAACATGTGCGAACACGAATAGTGAAGAATCTGCCATACCGCGTTCGACCTTACTTGTATTCACGATTGGTTCTTTCATTGCGCAGCATCGGCGATTACTATCGAGGCTGTCAGGTATAACATTTTCCCGTGTCTTGATATTTGGACTTTGCACTGGGTCCTGACCTGCATTGTTCAATTTTCAGCATTTCCATGGAAGATACTACAGCGGAGAGAGTTTTGACTGCCACTCCGAGAATTGTAAGACAAGTCAGGCACACAAACACGCCCGAGGAACAAATTGTACTTGTAAACCTGTACGTCTTTATCTGAAGGAAAGAGAATGATGCACATGATGTTTGTCCGTGGTCTAGGTTATCATAGACAGGAATCGTGTGCAAAACATGTTCTACACTCACCATCCAGATTGTGCTCCTCGTAGCTAGACAAATTCGGAGCATGTCTTTCCACCTAGCTGAAGCGTCATCACGATTAAATCGATTATTAGCTGCATGACGGCTCCATTTGCGTAGACTGTATATCTTCCTCGAAGTCTCTAAATTCGGACCCAAGCTGGGGCCCATGACTGATCCTCCCTTCTTCTCAGTGAGACATGGACAATTGAATCATTGTATCACTAGTAAGATCAGCAAGGAAGATATTTACTGCCGTCTGAAGATGTTGCTCCAACTACCTGCATTTAGGGTTACCTGTAGCGAGGACAATTACTCGTTTGTTTCACGCATGGCTTACGTATGAGCTCGCAAAGGAGCCGGAAAGTACAATCTTGTCAGTTAAAGATTAGGTAGTGCTAATGTTTGGTGCCCATACTACTCATGCTTCCGTGGAACTTTCAGTCTCGGCGCCGAAGGTGAGCATCTCATGTTGTAGTCCGAACAGCTGCCATATACTAATTCTCGTGCCATCGCATAATCAACATGAGTCTTTGATGGTACAATGTGCTACCTCAAAAGTGCCGTAATACAGCCCGGATTCCTTTGTGAGAACGACGCCGGAAAGACCGCCGGCAGACAACGTCCTCGATGGACAGGGATCAATGGTGGATCAGGTTACAAACCGATGGGGCTACCTACGGCGCGCAACGCCTACATAAGTCCTATTCCTACACCGGCGCACGACCACGTGACCCGGGCCGGCAGCGACGCTTGCCCGACGTACCTAAAAGTCAACATCCTTAACCATACCAGGTGACGTCTACCCACGCCAAGTCGAGGGAACCACCCAAAGCCAAATAAAGTGCATCTGTGACTTCTGCGTACAATGTTCGGATAAATAAACGTATTGTCGAGTGAATGTCAATGCAGACTGACCTATATTGCCTTCAGTACAGGAGGCGCACTCGTCAAGGACCAATGCATATTGAGTGATGCCGGCATTCGTGTTGACAATAGTGACGTTCTAGCATAAAGCATGAGCAGTGATCAGATTAAGGTTCTGCACGGTTCTCACATTAAAACATCCGTAATCAGACAGATCGGCAGGTGAGAGGGCAATAGCAAAGTCGCCAGGCGGGATCTCAACACCACATGCGCCCACTCCATTAGGGACATAGTGCGAGGCCTGTCGATATTGAGCATGAGAGATGTTATATGGTCCAGATTGTACGTACGGTTCCTTCGTGCTGGTAAATCTGACGCTTGTTTGCCACTGCGAAGCTCGGAAGGGCACACCCGTACCCGAACATTCCAACGAGACTGACGAAGGTGAAGAAGCGGACCATGCTGGTGTTGGGTCCCTAGAACGATATAAGAGTGAGCGAGACTCGTGAGGCTGAAGGACTGTGGTGGTCGCGTATTTATATCACCGTCTTGGGGCAACATCCCTGCGGGTCACGCCCGGCGCTGTCACATGTAGCGAGCGTTCCGTACAAGCGGAGTCTTGCCATGGGACTTGGCGTATCGCTGCGCCGGACAGCTGGGGGAAGAAACTAGCGGGTCAATATCTAGATATGTTTCAATAGAGTGGGCGGGAAAATGAACATTATGGTCGAGCCCTCATGCAGTAGCCCTTCTCATCGTATGTATTTTTTATCTGAATAGAGCGCCCTGAAATGATTACTCAGAAGTAGTAGGGTTTACAGCAATGGAGAGAGGTGTATGGAACAATACGGGCGGCACCTGGGCGCACCTGCCAGCCGCCAGAGTGAGTAGGGCTTATGTGTGGCATCACCACACGTTGTTGGCGTCAATACAATAGGGAAGGAGGTCGCTGTCAAGTCCCCGTCGTGGATATCTCGTTTGCCAAGGCGATCTGTGTACCCCCATCATTGTACAGACAGCATTCCAGAGAGAAATGATGTTGCACCGCGGGCGTTCTAGACAGAACCATCCATTCGCTTTTTGTAGTTAGCGGGACAAGGTACTACGGGACTTCATGGCCGTGTCACGCTCGACACGGGAAACATGAACTTCATTTGTCATTTGTCTTCATCATTGTGCTCACCTCGTTATTCGGAATCAACAGCCCGAAATTAGCAGATGTGAAATAGCAACGGCCGTCTATCGATGAGTTCGGATGGAGGAAGTTACGAGCGCAATGGTAAGCGGAAGCTGACTGTTAGGCCATCTTGGGCGATGCGTCTAAGACAAACAGCAGGCGCGGTGGTCCTACATGATCATGATGCTTGTGACAAGTGCTCCTAGCACCGTGCCCTGATGACCTGCTGTGATGACTGACAGCTGAGAATTAGTGCGACAGTTGGCATTTGAAATTTAAAAAATAAAGATTGAAACATAAGCGCCGAGGGCTCATGCGCGAAGTAACTCAATACAGGAGGCTATTGGTAACTATAGTGCTCTACATGAGCGAGGCAATTGATCACATACTGCTACGTAGCCATGGCTTACAGAGAGTATGTGATTTTTTGTGTGACGTGCCAGCTGAAGGGTCATGCGGCGCGAGAGTACTCTGAGCGAAAATAGAGGTACTCACCGTACTCTTTGAACTGTTGTGGTTGACTAAATCTTGCTCTTCAAGTGATATCCACTCTTACGGAGGCAAGGCTCTATGTTGAGTACACCGTGGCGTGGTCAAACGCACTTTGATGCATTTGTCAAGACTCGGATTGTTTAAGGGCGAGATCAGTACAGCCTACCAGCTTGATGGACTCCTGCCTGCTATGAGTCTGCAAAAACATCGTAGAGTATGTGTTGTATACTCACTCACCAGAATGAACCTCCCAGAGCAATTAGCACTTACACTTATATCGTTCTCAACATCAATGGTTTTCTCTTTGGACTTGACACTTTCGGATCGATACCGGCGTTGACATTGTTGTAGAAAGTCAGAGTTTTCAAATTTGCCGCCTCAATATCGCCGAAGGAAAATGCGAGATCCAAGCAGCTAAAATCAGCGAGTAAATTCTCATCTCCCCACGAGAATGAACGACCGTCTCTGATTCGATTGTCTGCTATTCATTGCACATATGGCATTGCCAACGTCATCCACATCTTCTTGGTCTGGCATTTATGAAAATCTGTGGCGCTCCCCTGCTTGCTAGTTATTCAGAAAGCAGGTTATTAAAAGATGCAAGTACACGAAGAGCTGCTAGCAACGCGACACAGCGCGTCATGTTACTGCGCTTAGTCACTTGTGACATATGGGCGCTTTAGAAGTGATGTCGTAGCGCTCAGGCTGTCAGTGGCGATCTTACCCACCAGTAAGTACTGCGGGCAATGGAGGCCCCTGGCAGAGCACGTTGGCACTCCGTTCAGGGATCGACTTCACCCCATCTCAATGCCTTAGGGCGCCGTTTGCGTCAAGAATCCGCCTTGTGTCCTCGGAGGGAGACAAGGAGCTCGATATCACTTCGACCATCCTCTGTTTACACCAATGGCATCATCAGTAGCGAGGCCGGGTCTCGCCACTCGGACGTTTGTGGGAGCAACGCGTAAGTCCGGCATGCCTCTGGCGTGCTCATAATTATGGGATATCATTCTCTTGTCTGATGTTGTGTGCCCACTCCCTCAGCTGAGCTACCGAGCCTCCTCTCAACGATGGCACTCCCTCCAGGTGTACCCTTCCTGATCCGTGTGTCCCTCATTCTGGCATTTGCTCCTGTATGTGTCGTCATCGTCGCAAATTTCATCTGGCGACATACCGACGTCGCACTCCCGACTTGGCCGGTGACTCTCCTCACGGTCGCGAGCACGCCCTTGACGATATTAGTGCGTGTTTGGTACCGACAGTGGAAATACCAGCGAGCTGCTGCGCGCCTGGGCGCCATTATGCCGCCGCGGTGGGTGGGCAAGAAGCTCGGCAATCTGGACATTTTGAAGGAGATGTTGCAGACGATGCAGTCCGGGTATATTGGTACATAGCCGCTTATGCCTGGTTCTTTTCGGCATGTCTAACTGATCTACCTGTGGATATCGTACGTAGCTGACTTCGCGTGGAAATTATTCAACAACCTAGGAAACACAGTTCAGATGAATGTCTTGGGGGGCACGGCATATTTGACGTGCGATCCTAACATCATCAAGGTTGGCATGCAATGGTTCCCGCAGAAATTGAATTCAAGGCTAAGCGTGCCTCTACTGTAGAGTGTCCTTGCGACCGACTTCAACAATTTTGAGAAAGGTGAGCGAAAGGGACGACATGCTCTGCGATGAAATACGCCTTGCCTAAACCTTTGCCCTTGTAGGCGACCTCTTTAAACAGGAGATGGCCTCAGTTCTCGGAACGGGCGTGTTTAACGCTGATGGTATGTTGTGTCCAGGTAAAGATGCACATTCTGCGTTAACCAGACATGATTCACGTATTAAGGCGATATGTGGAAGTGAGTATCCACCTGCGACTCAAACGGCCTCTGCTGAACGAGGGATCCTATGTTCAGATGGCATCGCGCGATGACGCGTCCATTCTTCAGCAGGGACCGCATCAGTCACTTTGAACTTTTTGATCGCCGCAGCGGTATGCACTTGGATATAGTGCACGGCACTGAATAGCCTTGATAAACACACGTTGTCTGTAGAGCAAGCTGTTGCAAAGATGACCGAGCGTTTCCACTCAGGGTACGCCGTCGACTTCCAAGACCTGATCTCGCGCTTTACGCTCGACTCTGCGACCGAGTTCCTCTTCGGCTCCTGCGTAAACTCGCTCCACTCGCCGCTCCCGTATCCTCATAACCAGCATCCGACGCCGTTCTCGCACCCCTCCTCCAAGTCCCTCGCATCCAACCCCTCACGTGCGGAGGCGGTCGCGAGCGCATTCATGCGCGCGCAGATCGTGCTTGCGGAGCGTGTGGCTATGGGCGCTATCTGGCCGCTGCTCGAGATGCGCAAGAGTCGAACGGGCGAGCACATGCGCATCATAGACGAGTATCTGGACCCGATTCTGAAGGATGCCCTGCGGCGGAAGGAGGATATGGCAAATATCGGAGCAGGTATACACGATGACAAGGAGAGTAGTGATACCGACGGAGAGACCCTATTGGATCATCTGGTACGGCTGACGAGCGGTGGGTGGCTCTGCATGTGTTTAGGAGGGGGTGAGCGTGCCGATGTCATTTTTGCAGATCCGGTTGTGCTACATGACGAGGTGCTCAACATCCTCATCGCGGGGCGTGACACTGTGCGTTTTCAATCTGTACACGCAATCAATCTCATGTTGACTATCGGTGCGCAGACTGCCGGCACGCTCACATTCGTGGTGTACTTCTTGTGCATGTACCCTGACGTATTCAACCGATTGCGTGCGGAGGTTCTAGAGAAGGTCGGTCCGAACGCCCGTCCGACGTATGCAGACATCAAGGAGATGCGGTACTTGCGTGCGGTAATCAATGAGACGCTGCGACTGTACCCTGTTGTGTAAGCCGTCCTCCAGTCGATTTCTGAATTGAGGAGCGTTGCTGACTGGCTGTTAGACCCTTCAATATAAGGCGAGTTGTTCTGATAGCTGATCGCATGTGTATGAGAATAATAGAATGCTGCAGATGGTCAATTCACGAGGGCACCCTCCCCAATCCCGATCCTAATGGCAAGCCGTTCTACCTACCACCGAAGACTCCGTGCGTATTAGGTGGTCAGTCAGCCCTTATTATAGGTACTAATTGGATATGTCGTCGCACAGGGTAACGTACACGGTGTTCGCAATGCATCGCAGGAAGGAGTACTGGGGACCCGATGGTGGGTGGCAAGACTGGTCTTAAAGGTTGAACGTTTATCACAATCAAATGTGCAGCGGACGAGTTTGACCCCGACCGCTTCCTCGATGACCGCGTTGCGAAGTACCTCACGAAGAACCCGTTTATATTCCTCCCGTTCAATGCTGGCCCGCGCATCTGCCTTGGGCAACAGGTGTGTGTTACTCCACATCTCGCAACCGTAGTATCACGAAATTGTTGGCTGACAGGTTCTCTGATCGTAGTTTGCGTATAACGAGATGTCCTTCTTCCTGATCAAGCTAATGCAACACTTCTCTGCGATGGAGCTAGCACCCGAGGCCGCGCCGCCTGAATCTCTCCCTCCCGCGGAGTGGGCGGTCACCGGCTGGGGCCGTAAGCGCATCGAACGATTCTGGCCCAAGTCCCACCTCACTCTATACTCTAACGTGAGTAACATTTTGTTTCATGCAGTCACACTTATAGAAATTCGTGAGCTCACGCGCCGTGGTCAGGGCGGTATGTGGGTCAAGATGGTAGAGGCCGATGACTTTGACAAGGACGATCGGGATGTTGGCATCTGACCGACTGTGAGACATTTTCATCGTTGATTGCGTGAGACATGGGGATGATGCAACATTGTAAGATATTGTAGTAGCCGCTAACGCATATAGTGTAACAATACCTACAGCTATACAGAATCACCACTCTTCTAGTCACTTCTTGGGATCTGCCTGCATCTGCTTGTCGTTGAAGTCTATGCAGCAAGCGTATGTCTTACTTTTCTGTGAGGGTAACGGCTTGTCAACCGCTAGTGAACTCCTCAATATGCTCATGATCTGCTCAAGTCTAGACTCTGGACCGACTGTCCTGTTCTGGTCGATGATTTTCTCTTCATGAGATCCAATTCTCGAAGCTATCACGAGAAATAGGGGTATAACAATGTGGTCGGACAGTGGCTGGACGGAGAACTTGAGCCCACCCATGGAGGAGCAGTATAATGGTTTGCTCGAACACTACTCCGTCGCGATCTACTGCGGGGTAATATTAGATGCATCTTAGACGCGGCACAATGGAATTTGGGAAGGAAGGGGGGCGGTCTGATTGCGGGCTAATTGGTCGGCTCGATCGACTGGAATTATCATTTCTCGCCCATCGTCCTCGATGTCTTTGTCTTGCAGCTGCGATGTTGACGAATCTCCCGGTGCGCAAGCCTTTTTACGTTTATCTTCACCGGCCGTCCTGCCCAGGCTATAGTGCCTATGTCACATTGGAACTCATTGCGCACCCTCCCTTAGAGCAAGGCTCACTCGAGTCTAAATTGCGGCGCATCGTTCCAACGCTGGCATATATAGCAGTGCAAAAATGATCATTGTGTTACACCAGTTGGCGTACACTTCGCTCAGCGCTGTTTGCCCATTATTTACCACTTCACACACCTTCAGTCCATGAACAATAGTAATATAACAAACTCAGAATGAGAATAGGCTCAACCAGATTCTTCGCGAGTCGGCGGGCGACAGTTTATCTGCCAGCATGAGGTCAATTCCCGTTTATAGGTTACCTGTCCTACACCGAGGAACGATCTACGAGTAGTAAAAACTGCTACTTTAAACTTGTACATCGCTCACATGTATCCTTTAGACAATGTGAGAGAGCCGTGCGAGTTTCAATCTGCTAACGGGTTAGGTTATGGAGTTAGCGAAGTGATCTCGCTAGTTCGTTGGTGTATATTTTATCTCTGAATCCACGTATTGCGTCTTTCAGTCTTCATCTTCATCTATCGTTCCATATTGTAGCATATCGCAAGAGCTTGAGGAGCTTTTATTACCCCATCGATTGGTTACAACCCCGTTGACTATCCCAACAAATACATGAGACATACACGCGACTATGAGGGTACAATTCTACGACGCACGCGGCCGTCTCTACTCCCTGTCAAACACAAGGCAGCGGACCTCGATAGACTCGCGGTGCGGTGCCTCCGGCGGGCTCGTCGTATCCGGGAATGCGGTGTGCGGAGTCAACCGTGCCTTGTCAACATCCGAGTCGTAGCACTTGATCAGTAGCACCTCTTCAGGCGTCTGGTTCGACAGATAGTACCATTGATGCTTCGGGTTATAGCGCACACTGAACGTGCTGCCTTCACGGTGCGGGTAGATGAGGCGTGCAGGCACGAGGTCGTGCGTCTCATCGAGGAAACGCCAGTCAGAAACGGCGAGCGGCTTGTGCGCGGCGGGGTGGTGGATAGGGCGCCAGACGTTGATGATGCGAACGCGCCCCTGCAGCAGGCGGTCTGCTTCGTCACCGAGGTGATATTGGACACGCTTCACGGACGCGTCGTACGTCTGGTCAATGTGGACGAGTTCCTGGCGGTATACATGTCACTCAGTACTTGCGGAGTAAATAGCAGGAAGAGGGCTTACCGCTGGCCCACGCCTGCTAGGAGTTTCGCCTACATCTGTGTCTGTGGTATCGACGGGCTGCAGTCTGCGCACTCGATCAGCCTGCGCCTATCTTCGAGTCCCGCTCCGCATACTGGCTCACCTGATAGTGTGGTCAAAAATGAAGACACGCTTTGCGCCCACCTCCTTCTTCAAAAGTTCCTCGACTTCCTTGTAGTACACATCCGTGATGCGCTTCTCGTCGTCGAACTCCTTCTCAGCGCTAACGTGCTTCACATACTGGAAGCCCGTGGTGTCGATCAAGAAGTCGGCCTCGTGCCCGCGCACGTTATGCACGACAACGGGGTGCGGCTCCCTGCCGATGTTGTGCAAGGGGACGCCCTCGGGCGGGCTCTGCACATACCGGTATGGCGCGTCTTCGCCAATAGGGATGTAGTAGTTCATCGTCGTCGGGACGTCGTGCGGCTGGTGAACTGCAGCGGTAGCCATTGGTGTAGCGGTCTTGGTTGTCCGATGTAAGTGGTTTGAATGTTTGGCCAGGGAACTGACTGTACAGGGTTTTGCGCCACTGTTTTTATACGTCGTTTATGTCCTAGAAAGTCGGAGAGCGCAGCTCGGGGAATATGTCAGCATAGGATCAGTCAGCAGTTTTATAGCTGCTGTCGCCATTGACTGCCCGTGTTAGAAGGTCATTCACCATTCCCAGAGCCGCTAGCAGTCTGTGCGAACCACCGAAGATGCATGTCGTGCTTTCGATGTCCGGTGACGCAACATACCTTATGATCTGTAAGAATATCAATGCCTTTATACTTACGTGAGCCCTCTATGACGCTCGACTTGCTGCAAGGCGCTAAAAGTAAGCTGCAGTGATGGACGCTAGCTCCCTGGATAACAACTCCAATACCCCGAAGGACCGGAACACGTTACACGCAGGAGTCCGACGCGCGCTTATATTACACGTCGCTCTCTCGATCAGGCTCTCCACTTGTTGATTCGTGTGTTAAAGTTCGTCCGAGACCCGAAGCGAGAACGATCAACGAAGATATATCGCGTTTGTCTGAGCTCTGTCAAACGCGTAAGGAACGTACAGGACGGCTCGCGCAAAGTCTGCAAGGTACTACAAACATGGCCAAATACGGTGGCATGCGCTCGCCACAATCTCAAGTTCCAACATCGTGGTGTCTTTCGCTCATGAGTCATTGCCATAAAATCCTCAATCTGTTGTTTTGTACCCTACAAGACGCAAGGACTGCCAAATCTTCACGTACATGTGCCATCGAGTAGCAGCGCGAGAGCGGGATCCTCCTTCGGTTGTGCAGACATTTCCTCTATGGTTTCGCCTTGCATGGCATCTAGGTGCCATTCGGCTTGATTCGCTTAGCTGAGGGCCGATTGCGTGTCGCTAGCACGACGCAATTACAGCTGAACATTGCATATAGTCTGCGCACTTCTGTGTCTAATTAGAAATGTGCGCCCTCATCCTTCCCCGCAGCAAACAGCTCGATTTCATCCGTTGCAACTCGATCAGTACGCGAACTATTTTTAATGTATGTGCTTGCGTTGTTCTGTTCTGCAGGGCCATAACGGGCCATATCATACCGTCGCAGCCATACTCCCGCCTCAGTGAAGTATTGGTACGTCCCTGCATTCATGTTTTCCGCAACCGTAGCTTGCTGAGGCGTCTGAACAGTCATCATGGACCGCAAACGAGCGACGCAGGGCAGGACAGACGACCAGTCAGCCCGTAACCAATAGGCAGCCCCGAAACGCAACAGCCGTGTACACATGGATCTCGTTAACCATAGTAGGATTTAGGGATGCACTCCACGGCATTCTGCGAGTGTTCGTGTTGTTGAAATGTCCGTGCCTTGAGTAGAGCAGAATCATAGACACCCTATCATCCAGCCGACCAGAGCACCGGCGGATAACGTGTGGTGTGCTGTACGCAGAGGTTCGCCGTTTCGAGCAGCGTTCGCCGGCTTGGCCGGTTGGTCCGGTCTACCTATCTTTCGTACATTCCAACCTCGAAATGCGCACTGTTTCGGGATAAACACGTCTGAATCGAGACCAGTAGCCCGCTACGACATGTCTGTGTCCCTGCATTCGAGGAAGGCGAGAAGCTTCGCACTGTACACGAGTTCTCGCTTGTGGGCGATGTGTGACGCGCTGGAGAGTGGGAAAGAAATTGCGGGCCAACGGTATATGTAATTATCAAACGGGCAGTGAAAGCAGTGTCATGATCCAAGTTGTTATAGCCATGAGACAATGTCCGAGCATGGATAGCGCCGCAAACGATGACTCTAAGACCTGACCTGAAGTCAGTATGCGAGGTGCTTTCCCGAAACCAGTGAACAGTAGAGCAGTGAGCGTATGTGATGTATATTGACGTAGCAAGAGGACATAGCGGTAGCAGTACCTGCTGGGCGGAAGCAGACGCTGCCATACATGGAGGTGACGTCAACTGTCGTCTGGCATGTTTCCAAATCAGGAGTACGTCCTCCCTGAATAGCGTTCGATAATCGGAGGAGGGATGTTAGCGAGACCGCAACAGTTGAGCGGCTGGGGTCACGATCATGAGCACGCAGGGAGCGGAAGAGGTGGAAACGAGCGGGGAGCGAGCGACGCGGCATAGTCAGACATCAGCAAAAAGGAACGCATTATGTATGGCCATGCATGTACTCGTATGGCCTTGTAAGGTCCGGCCAGCTCACGAGAGACCGCTATTGTTTTACAGTCTTGTATTGCCATGATGATAAATCAGCGGGGTGATGTAAGAGCCAAAATAGGTAGCTAGGCCCATATGACTATCGAGAGCATGCAAGGCTGGCGAGGCTAGCAGCCTACATAAGGTCATGCATGGTATAATATTATACCAACTATTGTGATACATTGCCAGACCGACTAATGATTGTATGGGCTGCATCCATAACACTAATCAATCCACTGCAATATCGGTTCGCTTCCGTGACAGACCAGTCACCCGCAGATGATCCAATCAAAATACGACTGTGGCATATTATTTATCGGGTTTGATACATTACATAGCAGGAGAAATGCACAGGTGCGAAAAAATGGTGGGTCGCTGACTACAGAGCTGCATCAATGACAGCGGGATGACGTACCTCTACGTTAGTGAACTGCCTAGTGCACAATATGTTGAAAAGCGAGAGATTGTAACCTCTTCAACAGAACTAAAGTCGTATATTAAGCAACCAAGGTCAGCATAGAAGTCGCCTTAGGCTCACCTGAGCAGGGAGTTGACAGCGAGAAACTACAGGAATTATGTATCAGTTTATGTCGAAAATACGAGAGGCTCTGACACATACTTGTTACACCAGCCAATAGTCTCCTCATACTACGTAAGGTGGCCTCGAGTGCCGTGCAGGAACTCGTTCACAAGTGCCGGAAGCCCTGTCAAATTGAGCACCGTGAGAGCTGTACACCAGGACAAGAACATTTTCATGCACCAAGAGGCCTCGAAGCAGGCTTTTGAGGATGTCATCCGGATCATGACTACTGTATAAGAAAATTCCGCAGATTAGACACCTACATCTTCGCTACTTTCCTGTGAGATTGCTGAAGCAAATCATCAGTTGACAATAATATGCGATTATCACGCACCGGATAGGGAACAAGTGGTCGAACTGTGAGTAGAATAGTAGCATTATTTATATGCTGCAGAAGAGCTAGAACACTAGATCCGAGGCAAGGACTGGCTGACTAACTGGCACACTGATCGAGACTGGCCTACTGTCACGATCTCGGCTTGATTGAGAATGTTTGTGCACCACAATTTGTCTTTTTCTGTCACGGTACACCCTCTAGATTCTCTATGACAAATTCAAAGTTGCGCGAGGAGAAATGAGTGGCACTTGCGATGTCGTTAGACCCATCGCATGGTATGGGATTCTGCGCTCAAGACCCCGCAACCACTACGCAAAGCAGCTTCACGCCCGAATAGAGATTAGACGTACACTGGTATTCAAAAACCCTCCAAATGCACTTATCGCAGAGACACTATATCAGGAGGGCTCCAGTGAGCTTCAGGTCGAGGATTCTGCCATGACCATCCAAAGGGCCGCAAGTATTTTTCGGTCTTGGGAGGACCTCACACGAATAGTCCGATCTTCCCAGTCCTCGGATGCTGAATAGCAGGCTCGCCACCTTATTGTAAGCGCTTCTATAAGTATGACCAGACTGGTAGTGTTTTATAATACTTAGACAGCAGTTCGATGTCAGATAATATCCCAGCATACTAGTGACGCCACGGGATGTCTTGCAAGGGCTAGTAATGCGCCGACCGTGACGTGCGGGTTTGCATGGGTCACGGGACCTTATTTGCTTCGTACCTTTTTACTGATGCCGAATGCCCCGGGCTCTGGCAGATATCACCCCGAGGCCCTCGTGTTCAATCCGAGCGTGAATATTTCTGGCGTACGCAGCAGCAAGGAACGACACAGTGGAACGCGGGGGATGACTTGCGATAGGCAAGTGGGAGTGCAGAGCCCTAGAAAAAACTAGTCAAAATTAATCTATAGGCGTGTCAGTCGATGATGAGGTACTGGGGTAACTGTCAAAGTTCGTCCGAAACCCGAAGCGAGAACGATTAGCGAAAATATATCGTGTTTGTCCGAGCTCTGTCAAACGCGTAAGGAACGTACAGAACGGCTCGCGCAAAGTCTGCGAGGTACCACAAGCAATGCCAAATACGGTGGCATGCGCTCGCCACAATCCAAGTCCCAACAGTGACGCACATATGCGGTCATGTAGAGAATATTCTATAGCACAAGGACGCAGTACCTATCCAGGCTCAGGCTCAGGCTAGTAGATGGCCTACAAGCTAGACGGTTACCGTTCATCGGGATGAAAGCACAAATCCCACTCCCTGACACGTTGAATGTGTGAGGGTGGTAGTTATTGCAACATTTTCCCAGTCAATTGCTCCTTCGGAAGGAGATTCTGATTGTCTGCCTGTGCTTAATACATGGACATGGGCAGCAAGCTACTACATGCGGTGTCAATGCAGGGCGTGCAGAGTGTCTCATTCAGGATGTTGCTAAAGGGAGGGCACAGATCTAGCGTGCGAAGCGAAACAATTAGGACTTGTCACAAAGAGAGCATTCTTTGACTCACTCCAGTACCGGACGCTCCAAAGATAGCGACATCGTTACATATATATGGCGCACAGCAGGCCAGCCCATCAGGTACTGTACATTTCCCTCCTTCTCCGACGCAGGGGACGTTAGACGTTGTGCTCGGGGGTGCTGGGACCGGATCCGCATACGCGAGCTGTAACCCAACGATAAAGATGGCGAGAGCGGTAGTAGAGATAGCGGCACGCATTCTGTATGGATGTTTCTGCAACATAGTGCTGGAGGTCAGTGGACACATTTCGAACGTCATGAGTTATATGTGAATGCATACCAAATTTCAGCTGTAGCTATGGGAGTGTTAAACTGGCTGGCGGGGCACGTCTTCAGTTGAGCATCGACTTTTATACCCGGGGGCTAGCGGCACTTGACTGAGGGACTTGTCAGCTCACGGCGGTGAGGCTCAAGCTCCACCGTCATCGGACCCACGTACACCACGCAGTTGACACAATTTCATGGATACATGAAACAGTAGACATCAGACGTCTGAGGGTGGGTGCCAATTGTTGTGACGCTTTGGGACAGCCCGCTGCGTCTCGAGGAGCTGCGCGTCGGCGAGCGGCAGAAGCGTTCATGAGCGTGACTTCGGCGATGCGCTCGTGCTCACGATGCGCCGCCTGCCCATCCAACTTTACCAGTCCTCTAAAGCACTAGCTTGCGCTTCGAGACGAATTCGGGATCTAGGACAACCATCATGAGCCACAAATCCCGACACACAAGCGAGGAAATAGACCTTATGTGCTACAACAATCAGACATTGTGAAGTACCTACCGACGCTATGGGCGTTTGGTACTGGCATGATTACTACGTTTGCACCACAGGCGGTAAATATCAATGATCAGCTCCATGTGAATGATGCGCTCTTGGTGCTTGATCTGTGAAACAAGGTCATCGCTGCAAGAATGGAAGAAATCAGACAATGTCAACCATGATTGCAATGTATCGGGAGCACGAATGTTACTCAGAGTAAACTCGCCTAGCGACATGTGCCAGACAGAGGGCGCTGGGCTCCATCATCTGTTTAGGAACACTGAGATACTTATGGCTTCACCACGCTTCATCGAGATATCTCAATTGGAAGTGAGTGGAAAGCAATGCTAGGCAGGAGCACAAGCATCGGCGCACTACTTCGTTTTTAGAGACACTACAAATTGGAGTCAGCGCTAAGGAAGGGGACGCGTCCGTGGCACGCCCACGTGGTCACGCACGACACGCGTCAGTGTCCTTTTGTGTGTGACGTTATCTCCCCTCCGCTCTGCCCCGGTCTGCCTCGGTGACGGACCAGTCGTTGCTGTCGGAATATTGTGCTGAATTCTGCATTTGTGAATCTACTCCCCCCAGCGTATTGGTGTCGGCGCTTCTGGTGTCGCGTGCTCGTCGGCGCGCACGCTCACGCGGCGCCAATACAGAAGCATGAGAGGAGCTTGAAGGCCCGTCTGTTGGCGGGTCCGCATATAATCCTGCCTCCATACTCGGATCTGGCGGTAGTGGGCTGCGACTGATGGGATCTGTGGAACCGTCGAGACTGGGAGATGCAGACTGGTCTGACCTGGCCATCCTACAGGACACGAGCTGTTCTATAGACAGTAGTAGTAGGTTGTGGGAGCAGCTGTGCGGTCTCTTGTCGACTGTGCGGTGAGGCGCTCGGACGTACCAACGCAGTGCATATCAGAGTACCGGGAAACGCCTCCTCGAACACTGCTGAGTTTCTGCACCGCCGACATGAACCGCAGCGCACAATCGAACCCTGACAGAATTGCTAATTACAGCGAACGTCGAGTCTGTGCACTGGACGTTGCACGCAAAAGGGCGGGTGACATGGTGGAATGGCCGTTAAGGGACGTAGGTGGGTGCGCGAGAAGGACCATGCACCCTCGGCTACGGTCTGATCACAGGAGGCCCTCGTGTCAGACGTCGAGGTCTGCGGGAACGCATCCCACCGTACGTGAAATATCGGGAGGACGAAACGGCCGTGTTGTCAGTAGCTGGTGTGCATTCGATACGCTCGCTATGCATCAGCGTCAGGCATATATGAAAGTCATCACTGAGCGAATAGTATTACTGTCTACGCACAATGGAGGGACGAACGGTGGGGCGTATTCTTTGATCAATATATGACGCAAGAGGGACCGTAGCACGCACACAAATGAGATATTCGTTTTGCACAGCGCGCTCAGTCCTCTGGGTTGTCAATACATCCAAACTGCCCCCATCTCTGTCCTGAATGGCCCGTGCCCGATGAGTCGAGCGCAATGGCAGCCATGATGGCCACCCTTCTGCGCAGGAGACGCGCATCCAAAAGAAACGCGGCACTCCTGAGCCCGTTCCGTCCTGAGGTGTCCTGAAGCGGGGATGCTCACTGGCATATGAACAGCACCACCCAGGACGACAGCCAAGGATAGAGCTCGGCTGTGTCATTTGATAGAGGACGTGCAGATACAGAAGCATGGAGGAGGTGCGATGAGGATGGAGGAACGATGATATAGTGTGGGTGAGGGGAATCAGGTCCATCTCTGTTGCATTAGCATTGAAAGGGTGGAGGATTTTGGATGTATCCTCAGCGCATGAATATGGACTCACGAGTGCATGCCGCAAGATGGGAGGTGGTCTCTGTGGAGGGTACACAAGCCCAATGGTAAGAGCAGCCGCGGGTGAGCGACAGACGCCGCCAATCAGATCTTCATACCTGGAGAGAGACAAGGACACAGACATCCAGAGACGACTCCACATAGCGTTGTCTAGCGGATGGCTGTTCCTTGACGGTGAGCATCGTCATAGACGCCGACGAGGCGGCACTTACAGCGTTTTGTCAACATCATGTCCAAGATCGATGACGATGGCACGTCCTCTTGTCACTCGACCATCAAATGGGCTCAGATACGCCCCTCATCTGCAGCCGGAGGTTGCAGTCAGCACCTTAGAAAGCTCGCTGGTCAATACATGACACGGCTTTGTACTGACGCTTAGGAGTTGACCACGGTATTCTATGGTCTTTCCCGGTATGAAATGATTTCCTTCGCGTAATATCGGTACCCTGTCCCTCGGCAATGTTCACGCCAAATAAGCGTACGTGACTGTCTTACCTTGGGAGAGGTGAGCTGTGCTCTCTAGGCTCGCCGTTGACTCACGGTACATGATACGTAAATGCAATCCAACAGCGCTGTTATCCCCCCACTCACGTCTATCGTACACGAGTCATGCTCTCCGCGATAGTCTCCTTTCCACGATCACATTGAACGGCGTACTTTGAGGGGGCGCTCAGACCAGGTACGTCATGTAGCATGTATCAAGACATCGCCTTCCCATGGGTACTCCTACAGCTCATCCCACCGGTTCCAACAGCATCTGAAGACAGATCATAGGCGAGTGTTTCAAGGGATGTCAATATTGTGCCCCAGTCTATTTCTGACGATTTTAAACTTCCTATAACACAAACAAAACTTGGTAGCAGTATGCGGGATAATGCAGGTCTCTCAATAACTAGACGATATCACATTACGACCTCGCGAAAGTGTATATACTGTCTGCAGCCTAACTCGAGGGCCGTAAGCTACCACAATGACGACATGGCGACCATACATATTACATACATTCTCAATTTACCTATACCACACGAGTCTCCTCAACCGCCCACGGATGCTCCATAGGTGCTTCATCGACACCTCTTGTGGCTTCTCAGCGACGCTGCTAAATGTCGTGTCAGGGCTGAGTACTGAGAGCAGAATGGGACACATACGAGCCAGCAGAGTAACCGCAAATACTGCATATCTCCTGCATTGTATGTCTGATCCAAAATCTCAAGCTGTGGCGTTCGGGGCATTGAGATGCGCAGCGCTCCAGTGCATTGACAACATCTCGGGTCAAATGTCTATCATCGCCGGCTGGCCGTGCAATATCCACTCGCGCGAGCTCTATGCATACATCGAGGAGGTTCGAGAATGCCAACCAGGCGTCCGCCTGGGCCACCCCCATCTGAGACGAGCGGAAGCACTCAACAACGATGTCCAGCGCGCCGCAAACATCGCTATACACACAGCCAAAGTCGTCAGGTGGGAGTCGTGCGGAGTGCTGAAGTGCTAAACGTGTGATCTTAATGAATTGCTCAGTGTTGAGCCGCTCGCGGGCGTGCGGTAGGAATGTGAGCAGTTTCCGGGTGTCTGCAGAGTACGTGGTGAGTATAAGGCGGACTTCCAGATGGTATGAGATACCTACCCTCGATGTCTAGTCGGAATCCCCCGTCAAGGTTCCAGATGGTGAATACAAGCATGTCCAGGACTTGTGGATGGAGCTCTGGAGCAGGCAATAGGCGAACAAGGCCGTGAAGGGCTGCTAATAGGCCATGTGGAACATCCACCAAGAGGTTGTGTATGACAGCAAGGGTTTGAATTTGATGTCGGTGAAGCTCTGTCGTATCAGTCACCTCCGACATGATCCTGGTGAACATCTCTAGCGATAGATAACCCATGGCAGTGACGGCATCGGCATCGGCTCCAGTGATTGTGTTTCTAGACCATGTTTGCGAATAGTCCACGCCACGAATGCGATACCGGACAATATTATGGTAGACCTGAAGGGCAATCTCCAGAGGAAGGCCCCCAGACTGAATGCTCGGGCGGACAACCTCATCGATGAAGGAAGCTTGAGCATAATTAGAGGACAGCTTTGTATTCGGATATGAATGCCCACACACCAGACCAAATAGCACATAGATCATGACGTTGTTCCCATGTCGCATCATGGGGACCGCACGTCCGGAGGGTCTCCATGATCTGACAGGAGATTGTCCTTGCGGCATCAGGCGGCATGGAGTGAAGCGATGATGCCAAATGATCCAATAAAGCAACCTGTTCAAACTGTCCGCTTCCGATCTCGCAAAGATACTTGTCCAGAAAGTCAATGCATATCTCTGTGAGAGCCGTGGTTGCAGCGGCGTCTTGCTCATTCATCGACCACGTCAATGTCGGCGGGTCGGCGGACGTGTCCGCGCCTTGCGCTCGGCACTCCAGGACCTCGTAAAGGACGGGGAGAATGGTGATCACGGAGGGTGCTTGCAGGAGATATGGGCGTATTACCGAACGCAGCACAGAGATGTCTGTAGTTGTGCGCGCCACGTCCGGTGGCGCGGCTTCTATCATCGACATCAGGTACCGAAACAGAGGCACCGCCTCGAACTTTCCGCCTGCGATCTCTTCGAGATACCCGACCAGGAGTTCAACGCTTATTTGTCTTGGCAACATAATTGTAGCCGCATCCTGCTCACTCGCCAAGCAAGCCAATGTCGGTGGACCGGCGGCCGAGAACAGACCGGCCTATATGGCATATATCAAGCTCCTGTGGGAAGCTGTGAGGCGAGGCAAGTACTCACAAAAGTCAAGAGATAACTGATTTCGTTCTTCCACTTCTGAACGAGCAGGTCCTCTCTCTTCCACGCCTGTTCCGCGCAAAGCTTCCAGGCTTCTGATATCTTCGTATCATCCGAGTTTTGTGACGCCTCTTTGTGTGCTTCCTCTGAGGTCTGCGTTTCTCCGGCCTTTGAAAGAGCGCTGTTCTTCGATATATTGGCGACTGCGTTAGTCAGACATTCTCATGAAACTCAAGGGATTCCGTACTTGTAGAGGAATGTACGGATGTTCTAGAGGTACTCCTGCCGTCATGCTTTCGTACTCTACCGCTGTGCCTCGTGCAGGTGCGTGTTTACTTGCTTGAGAAGAGTTGCTAGAGCCGTCCTGGTTCCTCTTGAGGAAGGCACTTTCAAGAAGTAGCTATAGAAGCGCACCTTTGCAGTTGGTCTTCTGGGCTGTTCAACTGTCGCTGAGATATCGGCGGGGGGGGGCCGCGACCCGCAGCGGAAGCATCGGCCATCGTACCATCCCACGTACGAGTATCTCCCTGTTTCCCCATTTCAGCGGTTTTCAGCGCATACCGACAGCCGGTTTCAGTACGTACGATGGCAGCATTGGATGAGGGATCATTGAGGAGTGCGATAATCTCTTTGAGCGAGGCCTCCCTTGACGAAGACTCAGCTTGCCGGGGACTAGTCGCCATGGCCATGGTAATGCTGCTGTCTATATGAGCCTCAGGAGAGACTCCGCCCTGCTCAGCAGGAGAGCTAGCATGAGCCGCGTTATCCACGGAGATGCTGGCGTTCGACGTTCTCCTTGAACGGGTTGAGCTTTTGCGAGAGCGCCTGCTGTCCATGAATACCTGCACGCGCGACTTGCGGCAAAGATCAGCCTAGTCAAACAATGACTGTGGGAGATCATGTTAAGGGGAGCGGTTATTAATGGGGTAACGGACATACATGTGTCCGGATGCTGCACCAGTTGGATAATCTGCCTCGCACGGTCCATATAGAGAGGCCCCCAGTCACCTCAACGGATGATCTGAGATTATAGAACATTAGACGAGTACAAGGGCGCTGGGAAGCATCACTTGACTCCAGGAACCCTCCCACCAGGGCGATGATGTAAAAGCGCCGAACCCGTTTTCGGCTTCTGATAATCACTCGACTCTGGAAGCACGAACTCTTGAAGAATGGAAAGGAAGGTGTCTTGCTTGATTGGTAGCGAGCATAGCCTTGACGGCACTTACGCGCCACGATGAGACAGCACACGTCCGATGCTGCGGAGCCACGGGCTGCCTGTGCCATCAAATTCAAGCGGAAGGTCTCGCGATCCTGTCGCGCGGTGAGCTGGGATGAACCAGCCAAGATGGTGCAAGGACTAGTGACGTGCGTCCGCTGTCGCACGCAATAGTGCAAGACCTTGCAGTCTGTGTTCCAGTCATATCTTTAGGCCCAATTCCTGGTTAGGCATTCGTGTATCATGCTCTAAGAATAGACCAGAGTGAAGAACTAAGAGGTCCATATTCAGCGCGATGTCACCGACCTGCAGCTATTGTTATGAAGCTCGAAGTGAGGACGTGGACGGCATTTACCTCAGATAGCGGAGGAAGGTATCGACCCATGTACTCTATGTCGTCCTGCTACTCTGCGAGAGCGACTAAAGGTGTTTTGGGGAAGTGAGCAGCCCTCGTGGCAGCAGAGGGTACGCTCTGATAGCATGGAAGAAAATGGATCGGGCAGCTCATGAGTGATTGATGCCGAGAATCGATGAATGGATTCAAGGACTCACCATCCTTCCCTGTACCATCGTGCTCATCATCGCGCCCACTGTACTCGTTCTCAATATCAGACCGACCAGCATGTACTCCATCCTGAGGCAAAGATGACGAGCAGCTGCAGCGCAGACCAGATGGTATGAGTGGTGAGGACAGTCTCAGGTTCTAGGATCGCAACCCCGGAAGATGTATATATTGGTAGCACAGTATAAGATACGGTGCTAGGCGCAGACAGGATCGCTGGGGAGTGCGGATGTGCGTCGGATCGCGGACAGCTAGAAAGAAGCCTTTTTGCCGGCACGGTGAAGTCGGTTGTCAGCTGGTAGGTATGTGCATCTCATTCGTAGCAGAAGTGTGCGGGAAAATGACAGAAGCAGGGAGCTAGAGTGCGACTCATGCAGACACGGCGACCGACGACAAGCACCATCCCGTTCTAGCGCTCGTCAGCCTGTGATGGAGATTCTACTTCGCGCCTTCATTTGACGTCATCGTTCTGTGCCCTTCCCTCGCGCGTACGAGCTGTCCAATACGCATCGCACGATGCCACGCCATTACCGAGGTGTGTCCTCCGCGCATCTGACCACTACTCTAAGAACAGAGACTCGGCGCCTACGGGCTGTCAGCGACATCTGCCCGATGACTCTGGTGTCCGCAACGCACATGCCTGTAAGCTTCTCGTAGGAACACAATAGGTCCCTCGACTTCGATTCATCAACATGAACACCCAATCTTCCTTGGGTCCTTGCTCTTCCCAAACGTTCTGCTGACGGCGACTTCACCACAAACGTCCCTAATACGACCTATCCACTAGTATCAGGTAGCACTTGAGAAGCCGAGTTGTGGACACGCGGCGTATATGAATGTATCGTAGGGACCGAGCACTGTGTCCGCGAGCGCTGTTGGGACCGACCAGCATTGACGCAGACTGCGCGATCGAACTTGGAGTGCTCATGCAGATTCGAGAGCATATACACCGCACATTATTGTCTATTCCAGATGGAGACTATCACACGAATCACGCAGGTGTCATGCACATCTTATTTTGTATTATTCGCTGGCGAGGTGAACGCGCTTCCCAGAGGGATCAGATTCTCGTGCGACACCGGAGGCTCACGAGACGCCTCTAGATCCATCTTCGTGTATGCACTCGATTACGAGGAGGGGACGACGTGTAGGACGCTACTGTGCAGCAGCCAGCAGGACGTGTAAATCCAAGACGTCGATAGGTACGCTTGCGCCTCCGGCAAATGTGCTGTGTGGGCGTCAGCGCGAGCATTGCGCGCGGGATCCAGGCGACACGGTGCCGTCGTCCAACGTGCTGCGAGTGATCCTGTGGATGCCTATACGGTAAAGAAGAGACGCATCAGTTCGAGCATGTCCATAAACAAGCAGCTAACGTACACACAGGCCGTGGACAGCGGCAATGACTCATGGGTGTCGGATTGTGGGATGGAGGTAAACGCCTCGCTCGAGAGGTGGGACTCCGCGTCAGTGAGATATCAAGTCTTGCTGGGCGTGAAGCATGATGTCATTGATCAAGAGGACCCAGCGGAGTATTCGAAAGGAGACATCATGGAACCGACAGGTGAGGACACAAAGACGGCGGTCATCCTAGCAGTTCACTGCGTACACGTATACGGTATGCCCGTTCGTGGTAAAAAGTATATGCGGGATCGTTGGCTGAACATGTATAGCCGCAACGTAGGTACTATTCAGACGAGGGGGGCAAATCCTCGCATATCAAGCAAGGTCACAAGGGTGCTGACGACGCTGGTGTCCTGAATGAAAAAGTGATACCCTTGAAGAATAGCACATGTCTCCTGTTGGGAGGTGATGTTCGCTCGAGCGCAAGCGTCTAGTCACAAGCGAGAGCTTTGCACAACAAATGAGGCCTGTGTGCCTGCCGGGAACATTTCGCCTTGGACCGCTTTGAGTTCGGCGCCATCGAAGCGACAACAACAAGTAGTGGATTGACTAGCTAGAAATCCTCTCGGCACCTCAAACGCAGCATCATGTTTGCAGCGGTACGTGCGACATGGGCACCTTTGAAGTCGAACCGGCAATTGAACGTTCGTCGATGGACAAGGGAATACGACATGAAGGATTAGTCTGAGAGGTACAGATATTCGCGTTGCGCGGGTGGTAGAGTCCCCCCTAGACCAATGCATCGCTGCAGAATGTCGCCCGTTTCAGACGTCATCATTGAGCAAGTCATCATGCTCGTTGTCCGCGCACGACGGAGAGACAAACGGCAAGGTTCCATAAGCAGGCAAACGAAGATTCCAATAGGAAAAAACAGCATACCCAGCACGGCACGCTGACAAGCTTGTGAGGTTCGACAGCAATGAGCGCGCATACAATAGTATCCAGGGATCCTGGCAATGCGCGGGGTGAAAGAAAGGATTCAAATCAGCCGCCGACGTCGGAAGGATGACTGGCGGGACGCCACCTGAAATCCATGTGCAGTATGCAGGAAAATAGAGTACACGATTGACAGACAGTGTCGGTGTGGGAATTGTTGTCGCGGCCGGTGGGACTACATCGAGTGGATGAACGGATAACACTACATATTTCTCGCTGCCATAGGAGCCATGTTCCCTCCTGCACTCTACCAGGACCGCAGACCAGTTATCTCCGGATATCCGCAGTTCAGAGTCGGTCTTGCTCTCCATGGAGCGAGGAGTAAAAGTCAAAGAGGCAGAGTTTGTGCTAGTATTGGACAACGAGCTGAAGATGGATCGACACTGGAATGGCGGCGGTGACAAACTGCGAGAGTATCTGCTGTTGTATGCACCCATCGCAGATCTGCGATGACCACCCAGACGACAGTAGACAATGAGGATGAACGTAGACGCCCGTAAGGCGACCATCGAGATCGGCGCCTACGAAGCGACGTCATCCCTCTGGTCGTCCTCTCCATGTGGAGCATGTTCGATCATCTGCCTCCAGCGTATCCTTCGAGAAGATGGCGAATGGGTTCCGATACGCCCCCCATTGCAGCCAGCGTTTGCAGTAAGCGCCTTAGGAAGCTCAGTACATGGAACGGGTTCGCACTGACGCTCAGGAATTGACCACGGTAATCCATGGTCTTCCCAGTATCTTGATCTGCTTCGCGTAGTATGCGCTCCCTGTCCCTCAGCGAGGCTCACGTCAAATGACTATTTGTGTTCGTTTTATCGGGGCGAGGCGAGCTGTACTGCCTAGGCCCGTCCCTGACTCATGGTAGCTGATATAGTATATGCCATCAGAAAGCGCTATGATCCCCCCGCTTCCATCCATTGCCCCCGCCTCACGCTTTCCATAATAGCCTCTCGTGAACAATCGCGTTGAGCAATATATCTTGATAGAGCGTTCGGACGAGGTAAATCCTGTCGTATGTAACAACACATCTCCCCTCCTCGGCAACTACTATAGCTCTTCCTGTCGGCTCCGACACCACTTGAGGCAAGGATTGCAAGCAAGCGCCTCAATATTTTGCCCCAGTTCATGTCTGGCGCTGTCGAACCAACCACAACACAGATGTGTTCTGTATGCGAATTGATGTAGTAGCGCGCGGAATATACAGGTCTGCGAGGAGCAGTGAATATAATACTGTCAGCCCTTGAAGATGTGCATACTGCCTTCAATCTGATGCGGACAACGCAACCATGCGCACACCGCTTCTTCCCACTAACATGGCCTACTGCATCGGGGTGTCGCTGACTACCTCTAGATACTCTCTCGGTGCTTGTCGCGACTTGAGGTCAAGCGACAGGGGAATACCTAAAAGCAAGGGGCGTCCGACTGGTTCTCACCGAAGCGATGGTGAGCGAAGCTCAAACCTAAGGCTAGGGACAAGTGAATGTATTAGTTAGTAAGGTAGGAAAGGAATACAAATGAGGGCTTACTGACCTAGGGACAAGAGGTCGAAACTGAGGTCCCTAGGGCAGCAGAGGCCGGCTTATATACATGGGGAGATTAGGGCAGGCTGTGCACGTTGGTCCGTGCGCAGCTGGTCTGTGCGCAGCATGCCGACGCGGCCCCGGAGGCCGGTGAGTCAGAGCGGCTGTGTCAGCGGAGCCCGAGCTGTGCCGTGCGCTGCCGCCCCATCTAATCTAATCGTACAGT